>NC_092213.1:44238915-44241649 GCF_043381705.1 Parasteatoda tepidariorum
GGTTTTTCATGTAGAGTAGATAAATATATATATATGATTTTTTGGAAATGAAATTATTAAAATTCTTGCTCTGAAAATCAAATTTCAAAAATGGAAATATTTGGTTTTTGAAAACTTTAATAACGCTAACAACTGAAAATACGCTACTATAGTTTATGGTTTGAAGAAGGGTTGAAAATTTACATCTAGTTTTTTAGAAAAAAATATATTTTAATAGCAGAATCCACAGTAGAAAGAATACACAATGAAAGAAGAGTACGTCACACTCTTTTTTTTTCAAATTTTAGTATCTTGGAGTTATTTTAAAAATACGACTTAAGTTCCACTACATATTAAATCCTTCTAAATATTCCTTTCTAAAATCTTACTTTTTTAACTGCTTATGAAATCATGCACAATAATTTTGTCTACCGACTTCTAAAAATATTTTTATTAAGTGGAGTACGTTTTCTTATAAATTCTTTGATTTCTGTCATTTGTCTTCAGCAAGTTTTAGAAAACAAGTATTAAAATATTACTAGTTCTGTTACACTGGTCCTTTCGCTCACCAAACAATGGAACTGCTTTCGTAGTCTCCTTCAAGTTGCTTCGCTCGACCATTAAGATACATTTCTCAAATCTAGGTTTGCATCCTTCTTTGAAGATAAAATTATCTGTCTTTTTGCTCAAAATTTCAAATATATACATTTCATCATTATTTTAAAATTGCAAACAATTTAATTTCTAAATTTAATATTCCCTTAATCACAACAGCTTTAAGTCCTTTATTTTTTCACTAGGTTGTGAAGTGTATAAAAATAAAAGAACAAAGTAAGGAAAAGGAAGTAACAAAAGTTATTAAAAATTTTGAAAGGAAATTTATAGTTGGTAGTTGAAATAAATTTTTACGATGAATTCAAAGGTAACAACTTAGGCTTCTATTAGGCAATTTTTGCATTCTTAACCTCTAAATTTTATATTTCCCATGAACATATTTTTAAATTTCAGTATTCAGACACACTTCTGCTGGCACACAAATAAGATTTGAAATAGGTTAGGAAATTTTTTTTTTCACAAAACTCAAACTATTGAAAATTTTTAGGGACTCTAAAAAAATTACGAAATTCCATTTTAATTTCAAATTTTTTATTGAAATAAAACTGAAAAAATTAATATTAAGACTTATCGCATTAAGAAAAATAATCCATATCTATTTGCGATACATAAAATAATCTTTCTTTTACATTATAATTCAGAAATAAACAAAAATATTACATAGATACTAAATTATAGTCGTAGAATGCCCACTGTTCAAATCTATTTCGTCAACTAACCGCTAAACTGTATAAACAACTGCTAGAGGGCGCAAGAACCCTTTTTGTCAAGAGAAACTTTTTGAAAAGCGTCATGATGATGTCAGAATGAATGGTCCTAAAGTATTAATAGTTATTTGTTTAGGCATTTTATTGTTAGCGTGATATATTTTTGTTTGTTTACCTGGCAATAATACAGTGAATAGGAATGTGCTACGCTTAAGTTTGTATTTTCTTATGTCTGCTTCCTAGATTACTATTTTATTTCCTTGCTGCCAACGGGGACAAAAAATTTCATCGTTTTTCAACAACACACGTGATGGTTTTTCATGTAGAGTAGAATATCATTTCTTTTAGAATTTCTTTAGACTTTAACCACAAATTTATCCAGTATTGTGTTTAGACGTGCATTTTTCTTTTCTATTGTAATGAGAAAATCGTCTCTACAGCTATTAGTTGGTTGTTTTAATTATTTAAAATAAATATGTTTACATTCCTAATTTATAAAAAAAATTGTTTATGTATTCATCGAATTTAAGAAAGATTTGTTTCACATTATATGTGAATAAATCTCGGCAACATGATAAGTGTATAAATAATTCTACACTAGCACGTGTCTCTTTACGGGGCATTAACTATGCACTTATGCGTACATTATAAAAACGCATATAAGCATTATATGCGTTTAAGAAAATATAATATTAAATTTTATTCTCATAAAAAACATATTAATGACAACATTAACAAATATATGCTTATGGATCATTGTCTGTGCTCTTTACACACTGCTTAGTTTCATTCATCAGCCATATAAATATATATTAGCTTTAAGATAATGTTTGTTTATAAGCTCATAGGTGAAACAAATTTAAATATTGTTCTTACGAGAGCAGTATTTTTTATTTATTGCAGAAATGTTACCCAAAGCTACTAAAGTCATGGAATCTACTGTTAACTAGATATGTAATCTGAAATAATTTTTTTTGATCACCACATATATTAAGCTATGAAAGCACTAATCTTATAAGAAAGAATTTAACGCTTCTATTTGATCCATTACGCTATATATGATCTATCAGATGAAAAATAAAGCTGCTTTGTATGTCTTATCCGTTTGTCCAAAAGAATCTAGGCCACTCGGGTAATACATCAAATGTTTATTTGTCAACTTGGTAAAAGAAAGATAGAATAACCGAGTAGAGAATAAAAAAAATAGAATAAAGCGTGGTTGCAGGTATATTCAAACACACATATTTTCTCTTGCAAATGTGATTGTGACTTTTTATTGAAAGGTATTGTAATATTTATTGAGGGTTCATTGGTTGATTGAATCCAAATTGCACGCACATGTTTAAGGTGTAAAAGCCATAGTCAAATTTTTTTTTCTCTATATATAATGTTGTTAAATAACTATGCTGTTGATATGGTCTATATATATATAT
>NC_092213.1:44241716-44266022 GCF_043381705.1 Parasteatoda tepidariorum
CTGAGTATACTGGATATAAATAAAAAATACAAAGATAACAAGAAAAATAAATATTTTTACGAAATTAGAAAAATTTAAAGAGCCGAAAAACAAAATAAGGAAAAGATATAAAAATCCATTTTTACCGTAAAATTATATACTGCATTATTTACAGTAACAAATATTTGATTATAAAGGTTAAATGATTTTGCGGCAAGTACTACTATAAAAAATCGGTAGATCAGATTTTTTGTTTCTTTAAATGTTCCGGTAAAACTTTGATTTTACGGTACCGATAACTTGAGTGTAGATATTTTTTACCGTAATTTGATCTGGAATTTTTTACAGTGCACTAAAGTCTAATTACTTTAGGGTACAGTGATTAATTCTGTAACTCTGAACTTGTAATTAGGCATAATTATTAGAGAAAGATTATTTTTTTGCAACAAAATTCAACAGAAAAAAAAGCATAGAAAGGAAATATTCGTATCTATAATGACAAAAGAAGAAATTGGGCGTTTCACACATAGAAAAACTTTTTTTATAATAGTTACCCTAGAAGATAAAATAAATTTTACAAAATGTTACTAAATTACTAATTTTGCGAATAATTTCACTAAAATAATAACTTATAATTTTATAAAGTCGTAAATAAACAATTTTAAATAATTACTATTTCTACTAGAACTAATAAAAAAATTATTTCATATTTGATTTTTTAAATAAAGTAATTTTTTATGTTTCTCAAAAAAGCTTTGGGACTCAAAAGTTTAAACAAACACGCCTGCTTTAAAGCAGAAACAAGAAAAGAAAGAAAGAAAATACCTATATCTATAGTTTAAAGAGAAAAATTATGCTATGTGCAGCCACTCTATAAGGCAGAGAGGGAAAATTTTTATTCTAGATGCTAATCTCTCCTCACCAGAGCGGCGAGAAAGAGAATGGGTATCATCAATTTTATTTATTTCTTATGTGATCATGATTAGATAACTACCTTAGCAACATATGATCTTTCTGACAATGGTGTTAATAACAGACGGGAAAAAGACAGTATTGGCAAGTTCTAAGGAATATAAAAAGAGAGAGAGAGATGAAATGAAAGCTTAGATATCACATGATTTTGATTAATATTACTGCGCCAAGGCATTCTTTGATAAAATGCTTCTTTCGAAATGGCTCTGCGCCAAGCTATGATAAATAATTGCTTACCTATGTCTTTTGGTGTCATTTAAATTGTTTTATGATTAACTAACTTCACAGAATTTTGCGATTTTTTTTTTGTTTTTCACGTTTGGCGGAGATATATTGCAGTTGATACAATAACAGATGGTGGCACGATCATTTTATTTTGTCACATTATTTAAATTCCATGCGATTACATTTCTTTTCAAAAAAGTTAAGAAGCAATGGAATTAAGTACTATTCTAATATTTTTTATTTTATAACCGTCGTTGAACAGCCGAACAATTTTGCAGTTACGACTGTCAATGTTCAAGTTCATAGCCTTGTAATTTTGAACCCAATGCAGTAGAAAAGAAACTCCTGGATGAAGTATTGGGAGAAATTTACCTAAATGGAGCACTTTCTTGATGGAACTAACCCACATTTGCTTTACACGGAGAGGAAAACCACGAAGACCTCCCATGCTTATAGAGTGACGGCAAGTTGACTATGACTCAGGATTCGTCTACCACTGTCTGTATTTCAAGTCAACACTGTGGTCGGTGCGAGTAGGTTGCAAGAATCCGTATCACAGAAACATTGCTGAGATTCTATACCTTATTGGGAGGCAAGCTCTCTATCCCCTGAGCTACCACGGCTCCAATTACATAATGTTGTAAAATGTAATCTTTACCATACTATCTTACAGCCCAGCTCGCTATCACCCTCCAACCCTCGTATTACTTATAAATACGATATATATTACTTATAAATACGTAAAATATTTCAGTCTGTATTTTAAAACTATATTTATTGGTGAAATTTGCCTTCCATATTGGCATATCTTGAACTGCAAACTTATAAGTTCGTTAGTTATTAAAAGAAGTGCACCCCTTAATATATAAATAAAATTAATCACACTGCAGCGCGTCGATAATAGTTCTTCATCACTTACCAATCACTTACCTAATCACTTACCAAAAAAAAAAACTGAAAGAAATAAAGATATAGTTCTAGTAAAATTATCACACTCTATGTTAATGAGATTTCTGGTAAAAAAATACCATAATTTCAGTTAATAAAGCCAACATAAATGGTATCAAAACCATTTCACTTATAATCTTTTGTTTATATGGTAACGGGTTATCAAAATTTCTGGGTTCGAAACTTGTAGTTCTTATTACAACATATTTAGCAAAAATAAAAAACTGATAAAAGACAATTATCCATATAAATGGTTCTTATGCTATGCTCTAAGTTTTGTCAAATGTTATAAAATTATATTAAATTGTTAATTTTACCAAAATCATGACTGAAGGGCTTTCATGAAACCTACTACCCAGCTTTTTGTAGTTCCAATTGAGAGTGAAACATGATATATTTTACCATGCGTGGATAATTTCGATCATACTCTTTATCTCTGTGTACATTCACGTTTCAAAAATTCTTTCATGTTTTTGAGGATATTTTCACAAAACTTTATTTGCAAAGTATTTATTTCGATTTTACAGAATAGCATAAAAATGATATTAGCATATATTTTTTATGTGAATACAATAAAAGGGACAAATTCTGGGCAGACAAGGCTGAAATATGTATACTATTCATCAGAAACAAACGAGTAATAAAACATAGAATACAAAGATGCGACCCCATTTTCTGTTCCGGTGGCAAATCAATGGAAGAGGCCGAAAGTTGGAAATCAATGATTCGAAAAAAATATAAGATGAATCTTCTCTGACAAATTTAATTCATACGTCACAATGAATTTTTTTCTTTTTTTAACCAGAAATGTGAAAATTGCAGAGACAAAGAAAAATGCATACATTGTAATCAACAAAAAAAATCAACCTCAATAAAAATTTAAAAAAAGACCAACTCTTCTTTTTGATTTACAATAAATCCAGAGTAGTAATTTCAATAAAAATAAAAAATAAACTAAATTTTAGAACTCCCGATTTCTAATAGTGTTATTATTATTAAGTGGCTATATTGTTCTCAACATATATCTTTTTCTCAAACAATGTTCCATACATTAAAATAACGAATGTTTTCTTACTTGTCCAGAACTGAGAAAACTGTAGAATCTAAGAGAAATAAGCAATTTTATATTGTAAAAAAATAACTAAATATAAAGAGAAAAAATCAGATAAAAAACACCAAAATCTCCCGATTTTTTTCAAATATTAAACCTTAAATAATAATAAAAATAGAAGTTCAAAATAATTGTAAATTTGAGTATCCTATCTCTAATAGGTTCTTTATTATTATTTTTAAGTGTCTGCATTGGTATGCCATGGGGACACATATTGAGTTTATTAACTCTTTGACGAAGAATTTTTATTAAGCATAATTTCCTACTTTTTCATTATTTAGTATTAATTTAGTATATAAATTCAAAATAAGATTAGTCAATAACATAGCATAATAATAATTAATGATTATATAATATACATCATTAAACAGCGGTGTTTTTATCTACGTTAAATGCAAAATCTTTAAAACATGGCTTACTTGCAAACAGTAGGTTTTAATTTTTTTTACTTTTAAGCAGAAATTTAGATCTAAGAGAAACAGTTATTCATCATTGAAATTTCTTTAATTTATAAAATAAATTATTGAAAAATTTTCGAAAATAATTGAAAAAAAATTCAAACTGCTTATTTTTTTTAATTTTATATTTTAGTAAAACTATAACTTCGATAATCTAACCTATATTTTAGTTACAATTAGACTTTTTATAATTAAAACATATAAAAATATATTTTTGCTTACAATTAGAGCATCAGGAAAAAATATATATATAGTCGTCACTGGTGTCCTAACACGCTTTACTAACTAAGCTCACTAAACATCAGTAAAGCGTGATTAAACATGCTTTACTAAAGAGAATAAATGCTGCGTGGTGTCTTTTTTTTAATAAGTTTGGAACTTTATTGTTTCTTTTTAAGTAGAAAAAAGTATTAGTGATTTCCAATTAAATAAATAGTTTTTGTACGCATGGCAGAAACTGCCTTATAATAAGTTTATTCAAAATATTTTACTAAGCACTTTTTCGAATAATGCTATTATATTCAGGTATTATTCAATGGGGAATGTGATTATAAGCACAAAGGATATACTTCTCACAGACACGTTTCGGCGCCTATCGACGGCGTCGACGTGACCATATGTCGCCAAAAGGAACTATTCCATAATAATATGGGCTCAGAAAATATCCGGTATTGATTTATAATACTTCTCGATTTTTCTTTCTCTGCAAGAAAAGAAAAAGCGAACGAAGCGGTAAATCTTCCTATTCTATATTGTTCTATTTGTATCTCATTTAGAACAAAGGCGAGATTTGAGAATTATAAACTAATATTATTTTTTCAGTTCTTTTAATCAGATTTATGTAAGTTTTCATTAAAAACGATGGTAATAGTAGAGTCACAAAAAAGTGATTTATTCTAATTATTATATCATTATTACGGAACATGAAATAAATATCATTGTAAAAAACGAAATTTAATTAGAGAAAAAATTATAATTCTTCTCATTCAAATGAAAATATACTTATCCTTAACTTTATATTATTATGTTTCAATAAATAAAGATCTTTTTTTTTTCAATTAAAATAAAGCATTGTACTAATTAGCTGTTATTTTGCAAAGAATTTTATTCTTTAGCCTTATTTTAAATTTTCTTTCGTTAAAAAAAATTAGACTATTGTTTGCAAAGTTTTTACTCTAATCTTTAGAAAGTGAATTATAAAAAAAGAACAATTTTGTTTCTCTTTGTAGTTTTCTGTTTACTTTACGTAATTACTTCACTTAATTCCAAACTAAGAAAAGACAAACAGAAGAAAAAACTCTTCATTATTAAAAGAGGCTGACTTGTTTAAAATATTCATTAAAGACGAATGTGGCATTGTTTGTATAATGAGTGTTAATTACGTCATTCATATGAAATACTTTTCTGACATAATAAGAGATTTAATTTTCACTACGATGCTTTTAAATTAATATTATTTTTAAAAATATGAAGTCATTTTTATAAACAATGCTCATTTAAAGAAGTAAATTATTTAGCGTAGATCTTATTAGCTTCTGAATAGATGAGTGCAAGTTTTCTGAAATATATATTATAGAAGTTAAATATTTGTGTGCATAATTGAATAAATAAACTTAATTAAATAAACTAACTTAAATATTAATGCAAGAACTTATGAAGCTTAAATTATTTAAAAAATAAATTGTTTAGTTACTTTGAAAAATTTTTATACAACGAAAGTTGCAAGAGATGAACAGATGAAAATATAAAAACGAATATTTGAAGCCACTAATAAAGGAAGGATATACTGTTATATTTTTTTACCAGAGACATCATACAAATATATTGCATGTACCTTATCATGCATATTACTGTTTTAAAATTCAAGTTTTATACAATGTAAATATGTTAAAAACAATTAGTAAAATGTATATACTTTTGTGCTTTAAAAGACATTGATGTTTAAAAATTACAAGTAGAATTCATGCACTTTTTTTTTAGAAATTCAAAAAAAAGTTTATGGTACTTTTTCTGTAACAAAATTTACTACGAAATCTACTAGAAATAAAAAAAAACATTTCGTAAAGCCGGAAACAATTTCCATTTAAAGAAATAGCCTACACGTTAAATTCTGGTAAAATTAATGCATTGTATTGTAATGGTATTTCGGTAAAAAAACAACAACATAATTTTGGTTAATTGAACTAAAATATGCGACATTTAAACCATTTATCTGATAATTTTTCCAAATCATATAGCTACGGTTTACCAGTTTTAAAAATTATATTTCTTATTACCACTCATTTAGTTCCCACACATAAAGGATTTTATGCCATTCTCTAAGGTATCATGATAAAATTACCGAATTTGGTCAAATTTTATCTCATATTACGTAAATGGATCAAATATAGATAAGACTTTTTTAATAGCAGCAGATAACCTTATTCTCACCATCAGGATAACTTTATCAAGTGTCTAAATACGTGTTTGGCAGTGTTTAGATCGTTATAAGTTATTTCTTTTGATAACTTTAATCAAAAGTGAACGTAACGTTCCTATTTCAATTGCACAACGCATTGTAATTTAGTTTTAGACAAGAGAAAATCAAAAAACCATTAAAATTTTACTCAAATTAAAGCCACAATTCGGCAACGATACCTTCCCAAGGGCTAAATTTATGCAAATGGCACAAGTTATTTAAACAAGGTTTTGAAAAGTTGAATACTTGCCTCATGCTCTTCGACCAAGAACGAGTCTTACGGCAGAGAAAATTGACCAAGTCCTTGACCTTGTTTCTAATGGCAAATGAAGTAAAGTTCAAAATATTAGTGCTATAGCAGAGAGGAGATGTGAAAATATGGAAAGTGAAACTCATTACGATTTGGAAAATCGAAAAACCTCTGAAAGGTGGATGCCTAGAATTTTAATCACAAGTCAAAAAGATGCAAAGAAAAGACATTTGTCAAAAGCCGCATAAAGCCATAGTTACAGTGTAATGCCTTTAACATAAAAGTTACAGGTGGAACACACACACATTGGAACACTCAGGTGGAATATTACACTGGGAAACTGTTTAATATCCCCCATACAGCCTGGACTAGTTCCTTCGGATTACCATTCGTTTGGACCAAGGAAAGAAGCATTGGGAATAGAAAGATTTCATACAATGAAAAAGTAGCACATTTTTGCTCAATTGGTTCAGTACGGTCCTCAAAAAAAAAAAAAGAAATCACCCTGAATAACTTTCGTTCTAATGATCGGATTTTTACGAACTAAGTGTCAATCTTAATGGTTCCGGGGGGTGACCTCAAATATGCTAATTAATTAGTGCTAATTATTAATTAAGTTACGAAATCAGACCCAAAAACGTACTTTCTCTGAATAAACATGTATTTTTTTTACAAATTTGGAATCCAGACACTTAAATTAGGGGGGGTAGACAAAATTTTGAAAAAATTGGGTCTTAAATTGGGTCACAATAAAGGTTTATATATTTGGCGATAGTTCAGAAAACCGCCAGAAAAAGTCGCCAACTCAAATTAATATTTTAAGGTAACCCATTGACTAATTCAAAAGAAGAAGACTTAATTTCACTAGGTTGCTAAGCAACCAATATCTGACTGTAAAAAAAAAATTAATAATGCTCTGTGATTGCTCGGAGAGGTTTAATAGAAATATCTCAAAGTTAATAGAAAATATCTCAAAGTTTCTAGGATATAGACAATTTTTAAGCTAATTTCTGTCCAAAAAGCAAAATTTTTTTATATTTTAATCTCCTTTGAAAAAAAAATTTGAATTGATTTATAAATTATTTATGATTTTCTAAGCTTTCAGAATTTAAATACATGAACTTTTTATCTGATATTATTTAGATTATGTTGTTTTTGTTATAAAAATTCGAGGATTTCATACTAAAATCAAATTAACATAACTTATTATGGCTATATACAAAATTTTAGGATAATCATTTTTACAGCTTTAATCGAGTGTCCTAGGCAAAAAAGTTTGAAGAAAAAAAAAGAGCTTGAAAAATAAAATGTATATTGTATAGTAATTCTAATGCGCATTCACAAGGTTTTCTATAATTTACGATATTTCCTTTTTCTATAACTCAAGGAATTGCTGAATGTTTAGTGGTATTTTAAAAACGATGAAATATGTTATGTTTAAGAATAAGATATTGAAATAATATGTTGCATATTGTAAGATTCATTCTCTAAAAAATCGCTTCATTTTGCTTGATATTTAGGTTACTAGGCTTCTTTGGATAAAGATGATTAGCAAATACCATCCTCATCTTTCGATACATTCTGAATCTTACATTCGCAAATTCACCATAAAATGTCGCACAGCATGTTCTTCAAATACGATTACAGCTACATTTACCACCGAATACTGCTACTATGATTATTTTTGTTTTCTTATATATGTTACTGGCAAAGTATGAAACGCCGGTATTGAATAGAATGTCTCGGCATTCTATACAATGCCGGATGTTTTTAGGCAAAGTATGAAATATGAGAGGTATTACATACTTTCCCTAGGCATTCTATAGAATGACAAATGTTATTAATGCAAAATATGAAAAACACATGCTGATGAGGTCATTATGTTATATCAATGATGTGCATGTTACTGTGAATGATCGAAATCGGGGGTTGTTGACTTTCACCGGTGAATGTTGACAATCACATAGTCGCTTTAGTGAATGCCCGATTTGATATTAATTTATTCGTGGATATAATTACATTTATTCAATATTTTAATACTTACTGACGATAGATTAGAAGAAACATCAGTGTTTGGAGTATCAGGCTAATATATATCGGGTAATGGCACTGAACCTTAAAAAATTATCGGTGTAGGATATACCGGGCAGTGGCACTTGACCTTAAAAAAGCATCAGTATCTGCTATACCGGGCAAATGTATACAGGCAGTGACACTTGACCTTAAAAAAACATCAGTGTCTGGTATACCAGGTAAATGTATACCGGGCAGAGGCAATTAACTAGAACTAGTATGACTAGACCTTTGGTAAATGTCCGAAATATATACTAGGCCTAGTTAAGTGCCACAGCCCGGTATACATTTGCCCGGTATATCCTACACTGATGTTTTTTAAGGTCAAGTGCCACTCCCTGGTATGCATTTGCCCGGTATACCCTACAATGATGTTTCTTCTAATCTATCGTCAGTAAGTATTAAAATATTGAATTAATGTAATTATATCAGCGAGTAATTTAATATCAAATCGGTTGCAAAAAATATTTCAGACAATCACCAAAGCGATTATGTGATTGTTGACATTCACCTGTGAAAGTCGGCCTTCTTCAGATTTCGGCCATTCACAGTAACATTCACAGACAGGTAACATTCGGTCATTCACAGACAGGTGATTGAAAAATTACTTTTAAGATTAAGACAATATATAAGATATTGAGAAATTTGCAATGATGTGAGAGATGCTTAAAAATGTTGACTACTTATTTTTATTAATATTTATAAAAAATATATTCAAGAAATTGATAAATATTTTATTCCAAATCTATTCATACGTATGTATATTATAGAAATTGTATCAGTTATTGAGAAAAAAAACTAAAAAATAAAAAATAATCACATTAAATAAGCAAAATCTGGTGTATAATCATATTCAATCACAAGCATGCTTTTATAAAACTCGACACTCGTTGATTAAAATTTTTTATTCAAATTTCTTTACTAAATTGCAAATAGAATTTTAGACGACTAAAAAAGAAATATCGTATTTTATAGTTTTTAAAAAATAAAAATAAAAAGTTTAGCAAACGATTATTAGCGAAAAAAATATGAATGAAATTTTACGCCACTCGCGCTAAGTCAAGTTCCTCGTAAGTTTATCACATTTTAATATTAATCGCCCCATTAAATCATTTCTTCATTGTCGCCAAATTATTTTTTTTTAAATAATTAATTTTAATTTTTCTCATCTTCTAATAAATAAAAACAATAGAAACTTTAGATTTTTCAATTGAAAAATATGTAGATTAAAATGGTATAAAAAAATCCCTACCTTATAATTCAAAATTTTTTCATCCTCACTTTAATTAAATAATAAAAAATAATAAATAATTATTAAAAATTATTTTTTGCATGAAATTATCTTTGGGTAAATGAGTTTTATGAGTGGGTGCAATTTTTTTTGAATTGCTTCATTAGTTTTGAAAATATGACTGAAAACGCAAAAAGCGAAATTAACATTAAGGGGTACGAACTTTGAATCGCTCTCCTGACCAAACTATGGGGACCACATTTCCCAGATTGCGGCTACCCCCTATATTTTGAAGATAAGAAATCCAAATATGTAAAAAAAAATGCATGTTTATTCAGAGAAAGTACGTTTTTGTGTCTGATTTCGTAACTTAATTAATAGTTAGCACTAATTAATTAGCATATTTGAGGTCACCCCCAGGAACCATTAAGATTGACACTTAGTTCCTGAAAATTCGATCATTAGAACGAAAGTTATTCAGGGTGATATCTTTTTTTTTGCGGACTGTACATGGTTTACTTCTTTCTATTCCTCCAAAATTAAAGTACTTCCAAAATGGGGGGGGGGGAATTTGAGTAGAAGTTAGATTATAATTGATCCTCAAAACGGGTTCAGTCATACACATGTCACAGCCTGTTTATAGGGCGAACATATTCAAAAATCCATCGATTCTTCCACAGATCGTAATTTTGACTTGATCCACAAAGAGATCAATTTCTAATTCAGTACCTTTTGAGATATGATTTGTTATGGGAACATGGAATAGTTTGTGACCCGACAGATTTAACGTTCAACAATCACAATTTATTACACGGGAGACATTGTTGGGCGGTGATCGTACTCACAAACTCTTGGACGAGAGCTGAACGCCCTACCAACTAAGCTATCACGGCCCGTAAATTAAAAGTCGTACAGACAAATGGCCATACTCTAAAGGTCTAAATTTGTTATTGAAATTTCAGCTTCAGTTTGCTACTGCTGATAAATGTATTTTGCACAAAATTCAAATGTTGGAAAATATGTAAAAGGTGCAAAATATACTAATATAAGTGCCAAGTATTACTCCCAAACATCGCCAACATTGCTGAAATCAATTTGCGACTTGTGCTAGGATTAAGCATCATATAACAATTTAAGTAATCATTTTGAATTATAAAACTATAGTTTTCAGTGAAAAAAATAAAAATAACAGAAAATAATATTGCTGAAAGTATGTCTATATATTTAAAATAATAATAACTGAATGTAACTTTATTTAGTTTTTTTGGGTGAAAAAACCCACAAAAACTTGGAATATCACGTGGGTATGCTAGATTATA
Source organism: Parasteatoda tepidariorum (assembly GCF_043381705.1). Classification (NCBI taxonomy): domain Eukaryota; kingdom Metazoa; phylum Arthropoda; class Arachnida; order Araneae; family Theridiidae; genus Parasteatoda; species Parasteatoda tepidariorum. The sequence continues at coordinate 44,252,741 of NC_092213.1, forward strand.
ACATATAATTCATATATACAGGGTTATTTATAATTCCCTCCGGTATTTCGAAGCGTTATAGTAAAAAAACGAAGACTAATATGGCAAAAAAGAACATACGAAATTATTCCGAAAGTATTCTAGTTTTGATTTAAGCAGTTGCCGGTAGATGGCAGTAACATGTACCACTGAAGCCAGTCGTAGTAAATATAAGGTTGTAGTTAACAGAGGGACTTATAAATAATCCTGTATAATGCGAATTCTCAGATAAACCATCATTTCCATCCAATTTTTATGCATCAGGGTATATTATTTTATTAAAAAATAATTGTTTTATAATTTAAAGTTCTAAGTTCAAATTTCTTGACTGAGTATACCTTTTCCTCTAAGACACAGTTTTAAAATCTGCTTTGATTTTTCAATTACAATATGGATTCCATCAGACACATTGCTTCAATTAACTGATATTAAGACTTAATTGCTATACATGTTAACTTACGTTGCATTTAAAACTAACTTCCAGTTTTTATTTTTTTAGTATGTTACGTATTTATTGGTGGATAGACATATATTGCTTTGTCATGAATAACCTTTAACAAATCGCTCTCTTACAATCCACCCTTTAAAATGAGAGCTATCGGTTGGTGTTATTTTTCCATTAAAGCAAGATACTTTCGGAAGCAGTGATGGCCTAGGCTATTCAAGAGCTATTCTCTCTCTAGTTGTTTGGTTCTTCTCCGCAGATTTCCAGAGAGGAAAAAGATTTGGAAAGTTCCATTCGATGAACAGTCAGTGAAGCAAAATATTGTGGAATAGTGGTTCTGCATCATTGTTCATGATGAGAACTATTTATCTGCAGAGATTGCACTTACGTTCTTACTTTGTTTTTTTTTTTTATTTTATTTTTAACTATTGCTAAGAAAAATGCCTTTGAATTGGAAAAATTTCTGCTTAGAATTTTGTTAATATGATGAATCTATGATACCTTTAAAGTGTATAAATCAGCTATTCTACAGATAATCTATATAATGTGCAAATTAACAAAGGCGATCCCCCAAAATTGATTCAGTTTCTTAGATAATCTGCAAACTACATCGACAATATGCTATTTGCATAATTGATTCTGATTAAAGGGAAGATATAAGAAGATGCTTATGTGCACTTAAATTGACATATTTTTTTCTCCCTAAAATGCTGCAATTGAATAATCAACGAATTATATATTAACAGAATTAAAATAAGATCTTAAACTTTAGACTTAAAGAGCATGATGGATATGTCCATTATCAATAATATGAGAAATCCCCAATTGCTGCACATTTTTGGAATCTTAGGCATAAATTGAATTTCAACAATGTGAGAATTACAAACTAAGGCAAACAACGTTAAAGAGCACGAAAATATTTATAAAATACAGTCAGCTGCTTCGGATGTTCAAAGGGCAACCATATTACTGTTGCACTTATGAAGGTGCTTTTTGTGCTCTTTAGCGTTGTTTGCCTTAGTTTGTATTTCAGCACAAAGGTCGGCCACTTGCGTATTAATGTGAGAATTACTTCCACCCCTGTCATATCAGCACATCTTGATACCAAGGAATATTGTTTTATTAATTTATTGTTATTATTATATTTATTAATTTGGTTATTTTTAATTTATTTATTTATTATTGTTATATTAATACTGATTCCCTTGTTAACAACATTAATTCATCACTACCTATCCACCGCGAGTGGTTGCCCTTTGAGCATCCGAAACAGCTGTCTGCATTTCATAAATATTTTTGTGCTCTTTAACGTTGTTTGCCTAAATTTGTATTTTAGCACAAAGGTTGCCCACTTGTGTATTAATGTGAGAATTATTTCCACCCCTGTCATATCAGCACATCTTGATGCCTTGGAATATTGTTTTATTAATTTATTGTTATTATTATATTTATTAATATGGTTATTTTTAATTTATTTATTCATTATTGTTATATTAAGACTGATTCCCTTTCTAACAACATTAATTCATCACTACCAATCCACAGCAAGTGGAAATGCATTTTACCCTGATTTTCTTATCTCGGCTTGTCATAAAATACAAACAAGCAATCAACTAATTGATTGTTAGAATTAAAGAAACTAGACTTAGAGCTTTAACGAAGTTCTTAAATTCGTTTCCTCAATTTCATACTTATAAAACTTATATTTATCAAGCCAGATTTACTTAATATATAAGTTCAGTTCAGACATAAAATTTCACACATATGAAAGTCTTTTTAATTATTTCGGTTACATTTTTTTTTACTAAATTCAATGTTTAAATAGTGAGTATAAACATTTGTTTTAGTTTTCTGAGGAAGAAACGCTTTTAACTCTGAAAATAATTAATAAGTGTATTTTTTATTCAATGTTCAAACTAAACTCCTTGAAATCGAAAATGTTTGAAAGACATAATAATATTATTAGGTAATATTTTTATTTTTATCAAATTAGGTGATTTCTACACATTTATATTTGCTTAATAAATTAATTTAGTGCTAGTGATCCCTATTTTAGGTCGATTTAAAAAAAAACAAGTTAAATTTAAAAAAAGAAGATATTTACTTTTATTAACGGAAAAAGCATCAAGCATTGGTTTAGATCAAGCAGCAAAACAGAAAACTTAAGTAAAAGTGTATAGTTTTTTTAATTATTAATTCCATTTTTATTAAAAGTGTAGTAAAAGCATTTATAAGAATACATTTTTCTTGAAAACTCCATTGTAAAATGTTTTGACAGTTTTCTATAATTCACAAATTTGTCAGCACATTTTGAGCATTTTTTGGGTTTATTGAAAAGAAGCAAGCTTTAGATAACAGATTTTGTTTTTTGAAAAAATTGAAAATATGATTTCACTGCATGAAAATTTAATATACTAAATTTAAAAGTTTAATATAATAATTTATTGCTCGGTGATATACGTTATGACAAAAAATATAAAACATCTTTACCCTACATTACCTGAAATAATAAAAAAAAAATAATTGTACCAAGTTAACGTTAGCAGTTAATGTGAAAGCGTGATCATGATAAACCTCTGAACTACTTTCTCGATAAAATAATATTCATGACATGAGTAGTTCTTTTAATTCAATCTCTCCTCTCAACAGAATCTATAATTTTAATCTTTCTCTTATTTTTCTTTTTGCATAAGATTCGATTTAAACTTCGCTATTTTCCTTTTCACGAAATGATCTATTTTTAATCCTCTAAATCTATAATTATCATCCACTCTACAAAAAGTTTACTTATTTTGCTGATGTTTTGATTTCATACTTAAAACCATAACCATTAACTACGATAACCTTTAAAATTATAAACAGAGAAAAATATCGCTATTCGGCATAATTTTTATCAGTTTTGAAAGAAAATAGCAGTCTTATTAGAAACCGTTTAATAAGATGCATTTTTTTAAATTTATGGAATGCATACAGTGATTTAGTGTTTTATATGTTTTTAATGTGAGTCCATTATAATTAATTGTGATTGGATCATATTGGAATTATTTTATATTAAATTATAATGATTTCACATTGAATAACAATTACATTTTTCTATCCATGATGTTTCTGTTTAATAACTATTACAGAAAATTCAAGGCCGTATGCTGAACTTATGGAAAAACAGCTCACTTTTGCGATCCACATTTCGATTACAAAAAAAAAAAAATATTTAAATAAAATGTATGGGTGAATGTCTTAGAAGTTTTGTTGTTTACAACTGTGCACACAAAACGTCAACATCTTAATATATTTGGTTACAAGATATATTCTAAAACAGATCATTAAATGAGAAAATTTCTAAATAATTTCTTTTTTTTCTCTAATTTATAAAACATTTTAACTCTCATTTAAAAAATAACATTTCCGACTTTATTCAATTTTATGAATTCCAACATTGTATGCATTATATTTAACAAAATATGTTGCTTCAATTTCTTTGTTGTCATTATTCCAAAATAGGGGCCCCATTGTGATCTTTCTTGGGTATAAATAATGAACTAAATAGTATCTTTTAAATGAAAGCATTTGTGACTGTAATTCAATTTACAAACTCAAACCAGATGTGTCTGATATTCAACTAAATTAGTATTATTTAGTTATTATTTTTTGTGTCAATAATCCAGGAAAGATGTGTACTCTAAAGAGATTAAAAATCCGCGAAATAATGATAGAATTTATGACTTCAATATATTTTCTGAATTCAAATATGATATGTCTAATACTTAAATTTAAGTCACTATTCCTTTATTTATTTTCTTTGCTATCGTTTTTTTTATTTGGATATCCATTGTGAACAAATTAAAAATAAATACAATTTAGATTTGAGGGTAAATTTTTGAAGTTAAATCATTTTACGATTTCAAACTAGATAAGATTCATAAATGAAAAAAATAGCACTTTTTGTTTATTTTAGTCTTTGTTGTCATTAGTTCAAAAAATGAATTAAATAAAAAAGAACCATTTCAATATTGATTGAATGATAACATTTCAAACTTTAAGTTATTTTACAATTTTAATTGTGATATGTTTAATACTCTACTAAAAAGTACCATTTTTTCGTTGTTTCATTTACTTTCCTTTGTCCAAGAGAGATATCTATTATGGACAAAATAAAATCTTTGCAACATCAATTAAATGATTAAATTTTTGACTTCAATATACAATTCCAAAACTGATGTGATTGATACTTAGTTAAAAAAGTACTAATTGTTTATTTCTTGTTTAGCTGAAGTTAGTGCTAGATTGAATGATAACATTTCTAACTTATGATATGTTTCAATTTTAATTATGATATGTTTAATACTTTACTGAAAAGTACCCTTTTTTTATTATTTTATTTACTTTCATTTGTCCAAGAGAGATATCTATTATGGACAAAATAAAATCTTTGCAACATCAATTATATGATTACATTTGTGAATTTAATTTACAATTTCAAAACTGATGTGCTTGATATTTAACTAAAAAAGTACTATTTTTTTTATTTTTCGTTTTGCTGCCATTAGTGCTAGGAAGATATCCATTGTAAATTGAATAAAAAAAATCTTTGATTATAAAGTTTATGACGTTAGTTTATTTCACAATTTCAAATCTGATGTGCTTGTCACTTAAATAAGAGAGTACTTTTTGTTTATTCATCTTCTTGCTGTCGTAGAAAGATATTCATTGTGAATGGAATAAAAAACAGTCTTGCAATATCGATTGAATGATAAAGAAGCATTTGCATTTGCTGGGAGATGTCCGTTTGGCTTCGATGAGTATTCTTGTCATTCACGATAAATGATGTGTCAAGGAGCACATTCATAATTCTTATTCAATATGATTAAGAAATCTTTGCATGACTAAATGTTCTTTTTAACCATCCATAAATTGCCGATTTTATTTTTATCTAAATGACAAATGAAAGAAATGCATCTAAACTGATTCGTATTTAAAATAATTGCATTCACCTATATTTTATGTCACAAATATTCTGTGTTCGTTATTTTATTTTTATGACTGATAAACGAATTAAGAGTTTTGGAATTACAGTAAATTATTTAGAATAGTTTGTAGTTATTTTGAAATAAATAGAATAAAAATAAATTGAATGGGAATGGAAATTACTTTCATATAAATTCAATTTCAAATGGCTGATAAGTGAATTAAAAGTTTCGGAATTACAGTAAATAATTTAGAATAGTTTGTAGTTATTTTAAAATAAATTAAACAAAAATAAATTGAATGATAATGGAAATTACTTTCACGTAAATTCAATTTCATAAGCTTTATTTCAAATATTATAGGGGCATATGAATTAGATTTTGATATAAAATTTCTCGTTACAAATGGATTGCTCCGATTAATAAAACCAAAATAAACAGTGATTAAACATTGACAGTTTCTCCGTTTATATGGTAAAAATTTTCCGGAAGTTCTTTCCCAAGACCAAATTCTTGATGGGACCAACAAGATTTTTTGATGGTTCATGTTGATTTCATGTTGGCTCAACTCCATTTGTTGGTAACCAACATCCAACAATTCCCATCATGTCGTAATGGAATTTGATGGGCCAACAAACTTCCATCATTTTCTGATGGAAAATGATATATTTCGATATGATGGTCAACCAACATGTAATGTTGGATATTACTAACATTTATAGTTCTTTTATATGGATTATTCACAATTATAGTTCTTATCACACATTTAGTAACAAATGCAAAAGTAAATTATACCATACAAATGGATTTCATGAGAAAATTACCAAATCTTATAAATTATCATAAAACAATATCTTGATGTTAATTTCACTAAAGTGATTACCAAACTCTTCCTTAAACATTCACGGACTTCTTGGTGTTCTCACAGAGTCAGAAACACGTTAAAGTTTACCCTATTTTGGTAGTTTTGACTATGTTTTTTCTCCGTGTACTTTTTATGTTCAATAAAATGACTGAAATTGCTTCTTACTGAATGAGGTGGAATAAAATTGAATGGGAAAATAATGAAATAATTTTTTTTAAAACAATCGTTATATTTTGATCCAAATAAAATAGAAACTTATAAAAAATGATTCCTTTAATAATAATAAAGTTAAAATGGTATAAAAATTATAAATAATGATAAGGACTGTTAAGTGGAGAACTTGCATAAAAATATATGTTAAGGTTTTGAACATAAATATACTTCACAAACTATAACTTTTGCAGCTACTCTTAGAATAAACTAAATTAAGTTGAACAGTCTTTGTGAAATATGCAATAAACAAAGACACAGAGTTAGTTTATGCCTGCTTCAATAATACATAAATTATCAGTAACAGCTTGTTACCTTTGAAAGACTTCTAAATAAACTGCATTGTTAAGTAAATGCTTCAAGTTGTTTCAAAACTGTAAATGCACACATTTGTATTGTTAGTAAAATACACGAAAGATGTATTGTCTCAGTGGAAGGATCGAGAGCTTAAATTTGAGCCCATAATCCGTGAGAGATAATTTTTTGTTTGTTATTCTAACTAGTTCAAATGAATAGAATTCATTACTTTATTTGATAAAGCAATAGTAGTAGAACGTTTTAATGAGTAAGATAAATATAGTGAGCATAAGTATATAGATTACCTTTGTGTTAAGATAAAGCATGTGTAAAATTTCCTTTGCAATAATTGTGTTTCGAAAATTTAAGATTATTAGTAAATTAATTATAATTTATGAATAAATAAAATTGTGGTAGGATATACTGTCGAAAAAAATCATAGTCTTTTTTTTTCCTTTTTAAAGTTTTATATTACACTTTTACTTTTAAAACCAGTTTGATCTACAGTTCTTTCTTAAAAAGCAATTCAGATAGCAGAATTTAACCTTATGTATATATATATATTATATATTATATATATTATATATTATATNCGAGAAAATAAGTTTAGGTAATGTTGAAATAAGTATAAGTAAGAAAGCTAAATCCTTTTAAAATACCTTGCAAAATTTGCAAATTACTGCTATTCAAAAAAATACATTGATATTATTTGATAAATTCAATGCGTAAATGTGTACCTTTGTTTAAAAAACAACAACAGATTCCTAGGTTGAACAAATCTTTCCTTTTAAGACACCTGTACTCTGTTTTTAATATGTGCATGAGGACTATCACATTGATAAATGATTTCCTGAATTCTTTGGTGAAAGAAAACAGGCGAAATATTTTTAATAATTATCTAATCAATTTTGAAATTTTCTGTATTGATGTGCGAAATGTTTTTTTAAGGATTTAAAAAGTGTAAAGTCTTGAGAAAACAAGGAGGTCAACCTATAAATATACGTTGCATTTGGGACTGTTCAGTGATCAAAATTACTGTTGATAGAAATTGTTTTTTTTTTACCAATTCCTGTAAAATAAATTTTGTCGTACTTCCATTCGTATGCAAAGTTATTAAAATGTCCGTAGAGCTCACCTGAAACAGACTGAATAAATATATATATATATATATATATATATATAGAAATTAAGAGAATTTGCAGATTCAGTCGATTATCTCTAAAGCTACTGGACCGATTTTAAAGAAATTTCATGTGTATATAATATTCATACAAAATAAAACATATAACCATTCAACAATTGTCACTCGTTGGAGTAAGAAGGTATGAAATTTCCACAAGACACAGGCCGATTGCCGCAGGAAATGATAAACTGTCTTATTGGAAGTATGAAATCACGCTACAAGGCCTGTATAACAGTAGGAGGGGATCATACCCCCTATTAACCCATTTTTGTTAATATTCTGCAACCGCTGTTTCATACCTTCCGACTACAACGAGTGTTAAGCACGATTATGCGTGTGTTTTACAGTTGTTGAATGGTTACTTGCTTTTTATATCATTATATGTTCATATTAAATTTCATTAAAATCAGTCAGTAGTTCTAGAGATAATTGACAAAGTCTGCAAATTCTCTTAATTTCTTACAACATTGTATACTCTTTTTTTTGACTAATGTATGATGTATTTAACATAAGTCTTTTAGCCGTTTGTTTTAATTAAAACCATTATAATTGTTAGCAATTGATTAAAAAAATCAGGTATGGAAGATTTAAAAGCATTTCTAAATTCGTGTTTTAATATTTTAAAATAATTCATTTATGTCAATATTACACAAAATTGTTCTACTCAGTCTCAAAGCTATGTTCTTTCACTTAGTTAGTTGCTTAAATGTCAAAAGTTTTTTAATGTAAATTCTATATCTTCAAATCGAAGTTAAAAAACTATTGTGTTCATGAAAACTTTTCTTTTCCTTATAAGTAATCACTTTATTTAAAAATAAATTGAATATTTTTTTTATCGAATTTTTCATTATATCATACTTAATGATTTTGGTTCGCAAACTGTTTTACAAAAATATGAAAAAGTGCAAAGTCAGAAGAATGTCGAAATTCCTAAAAATAGATTATGGTTTCAAATTCTTAAAGTGGTTTAACCAGTTTGCATAACGTTGACAGTTGATCTTATTTCTGCTACAATTTGATTTTAACTTAAAATAAACACTTTCACATATAGATATAAAAAATTAATAAATAAATTTCTAACAAAGCAAACAGACTTCTAAATCCATTTAACATTTCGTTCGAGAAGATATTCTCATTAGAATAAGACTGTTCAGCATTTAATAAATCATGAACTGTTTGAGCATATGTCTCCTTGTATTGATAAATGATTCACATACCATTTAGTTTATTGATCAGAAAAATGCATAAAAACAAGTGAATGCTTTTGTGAACACTGATTTTAATGAAGATTTGCACATATGTGTAAGATTTGCACGTTCTTTAATAATTAGAAGAAATATTATAATAATATTTTATTTACCGTTGTAACATTTCATGAATTATAAAAAATGCAAAACCTACAATGACGTAAAAATGATTCCCAAAAGCACTAAATGATACCTGTTATGATTTTGACGTCTGAAGAAGCGAAGATAATTTGAATACGTTTTTCACCTTCTCCACGTGGTTTGCAACTCCATTATCTATGGAAATTTTTATCTTCTCAATGCTTTTTATCACCTGTTGAATTCTGAAACAGCAAGTATATTATTATAAGTTCTACTTTAGCATTGTATTGATGTTTACAACACTTTATACTTGTAAATACAGGGGCCTTATGTGATGCACAGTAAAAAAATTACTGTGCAAAGTACCAGTCTTCCGTAAAATCAATTTTTACCTTAAATATTATACCAGAATTTTATTGTAATATTTATTTAATTAGATGGCTTTGCGATTTTACGGTAATATTCGCTGTAAAAATTACGGCATATCTAATTTTTTGTACCGTAACATGTTCTGGTAAAAACGAATATAACGGTAAAAAGTATTGTCACCCAAAGTGCTGGTACTTTTTACCGTATTTTGAATCTTAATTTTTCACAGTGTATATACTGAATTAAAAATTGAAATTATATGTTGCGTTTCTGAAGACTTAAAATAAGCACATTATTCATATCTAGGCATGAGCAAATTTCTACGGAAATGTAACACTCAAATTTCGTAGATATTCTCCTTAGAATAAGACTGTTGGATATTTAATAAATCACAAAGCTTGAGAGTATTCTAATTGCTTTATGCCTCCTAGTAATGATTAATGCTTCACATACTATTCAATTTACTGATCAAAAGTTCATAGAAACAAGTGAATGCTTTGTGAACACTGTTTTGAATAAACTTTTGGCGTATATGCGAAGGATTTGCACTCTATTTACTCATTCATTCGATATTGTAACATTGGCTACAATGGAAACATCAACTCCGGACACGGTATGTTACATTTTAAATATTGCTGATAAAAGGAAATTTTATGCGATTTACTTAATCAGTAAAGTTCATGAATAAATTAAAATTTTTCTCACTATCTTTATCATTATCCGTATTTTTATTTTTTCTTTGGTGGCTTTTATAACAAATTAATATAATTAATAAAACAAATGTTAAAACAAATTAATATAATTAATAAATTTTCTACTAGTTCTGTTGCATTTTTGGTTAAATTGTTAATTGACTTTGCAAATAACAATGTAAGATTCTTTTTAAATAAAACTTTATTGTATATAGCGAGTTTTGTAATCAACTTTAATTCATATTTTTTCAGTTGTAGAAATGGAATAACAAAAACAATTCCATTGATAGTTGAAAATTAATCTTTGTGAGAATTGATATTAAGGAAAAATCTTGTCAAAATTCTGTCAAAACACTAGAGAGAAATGCGGGACTAAAAACATCAAAGCAAATTTAATTGCTTAGTGAAACTTGTGTTTGTGTATAATAACTATCTGTGGCTGTTTCTGGGCATTGGAATTAAGCAAGTATTAGAGGTTTTAGTCCCGCTTTACTCACTAATGATTCAGTAGTCTTTGAAATTTTGTATTTTCCTCTCTTGAATATTAATTTAAAAGTTCTAATGTGCATTTTTAGTTTTATTTTTGACAAATATTCCAAAAATATATATTAAAGTTATTTATTATTAAACACACTATGCATAAATTAGTGTATAGTGAAGAATAATTACTAAGGAGCGTTTTCTTAATTACTAAGATAAAATTTTTATAGTTTAAGAAAATCACCCATTAGTTATTTGGTGTAAAGAATAGTTTCAGCTGAGAAACTAAACTCAAAATTGAGTTTTCTTGGAGCAATACATTAGTTTCTATGACTTCGTATTTCAACTTCTGCCATCGAAGCCATAGATTTAGAACTTGAATTTGAATTTATAACCTGAACCTGAATAGAACTCAAGACTTTAATTATGAAATCGGCTGAAAATGTTGACCCTTTACAGTTATTTTTTATTTCATATATAAAACTTAATTTTCTAAAAGTTTGATAATTGCTTATATTTAGTTTAATAATAAGAAAAAGCACTTAAACACTTTAAATTAGTTCAAAAAAATTATATTTTGAAAGTATTTCTTTCCTTTACTTTTAACTCACATTTAAAAATGGGGAATCAATTATAGGATCTATAGTGAAACTAGCATTTCTAAATAAATTTAGAATCGAATGGGTTAGAATGTCATTAAGTATTGTTTTTGAGACTCAAAAATCATATCTAAGATAGGAAAAATATTTCTATAGTTGTTTTATAAAAGAAATTTTTATTAAAAAAAAACTTCCTCACTGATTTTACGCCAAGCAAAGAGCAGATTTAAAAAATTCTTCGGAAAAATAGACGTGATTTTCGCACTTTTAATACATGAAACCAAACAAATCTAATATTTAAAAATGCATTATAGATACTGTATTTTCATTCCCCTTTGATTGGCATAGTAAGGTTGACTAAATAATTCCTCGTTTAAATATAATAGAAATATTACTGTCCCAAGATTGTTTCGTAAAAGATTTAATAACGGCGTGCAGAAAAACATTACAAAAATCTCCTTTTTAGCTTTTATAGTAAACTTTGTTATTTCTTTATATATTCATTCTAGCTTTGTCAAAGCTCTCAAATTCAACGTTTCGTCCGTGTTTATCAGGCCAATCTTAACTTTTAAGTGTTGTAGAAAGTGTATAATAGCCGGCGTAAATAAACCTTGTTACTGTGATAATCATGAAATCCATCAAAAAAAGAAAACGTTAGAGAGGTGGAATTTATCTACGGTTTGAGAATATTCTACTTTTGATTTAGAAAGGATGATTCAGCCTTAATTTCAATTCTGTAAAGACAGGTTAAATCTCGATATGAAAGAGTTTACTATGCATGATTAATGTGAGCCTCATTTCGAGTTTAACTAGCATAGTTTAATTTAACAGTGATGTAATTATTTTATTTAGTAATAATTTTTAAACCTTGATCGGGTTTCGTGATAATATCCGACATTTAAATAAAACTTACACTGCTATTTGGGATATTACACCGGAAAATTAAAAAGTTTAAAACGGATGCATATTTGTAAGAATGCAAAAATATCTTGTATTGATTTCATTGTAAAACGCTTTATTTAGTATATTAATTACATTAAAGAAGAAAATATTACTTATACGTTATTTCTTTTTCGTGTATAAATTGAAATAATAATAAATATTTACTATGCTTCATTTTGTTTGTTTACTTGTTTGATTATATAATAATCCACGGATTTTTAAACTTATGCTTTTTTTAATTAATAAGTAAATGTAAGAAAGGACTTAAAAGGCAGTTTAATTAGCATAGAAGTTAGAAAACACATATATTTCATTTCATAATTTTTCATAGTACTTTTAATATAATATTTTTATTATGGATGTTATTTACTAGTTAAAGACAAACTTATGCCATATTTCAATTAATATACTAAATGAAAAATAACATTAAAAAAAATTTAGAAAGTAAAATTTTTCACAAATTGGAAACCATTTTTGTTTTTATTGTTTCATCTGGAATTTTTATTCTAATATACATTCAGGAAAGTAAAATAACAGACAGCTATAATTTATTTCAAACTTATTTTAAAATCTAATTTAACTTAATATTTAGGATAATTTATAGGTATTTTCGAACTAGTTTTTTCAATAAAAAGTTTATAATCTTATAATAAAAATCGATAAACACTGTCTTAAGCAATAAAAGTCTATAAGTCTTTGATATTACGCAATAGGAGGTAAGACATAGGATAATATATGACTAAGGTGAATCTTAAATTAACAATTTTAAGATGACAATGGTGTAGCTTGCCATTAACAGCGCAGCAATATTACTTAAGTGAAGCTAAGATAATTACCTTTAAATGTTACTTAGGTGAAGTTTAACATCACACACACACACTATATATATA
>NC_092213.1:44266522-44390237 GCF_043381705.1 Parasteatoda tepidariorum
ATTACATCACGTGACCCTGACACTAATAATATATGAAATAAAGAGCTAATGTTTTTAACAATATATAAAATAAAGGACTCATGTTGCTAAAAAAGTAAATAAAATTTGTTATTTATTTTGTTTAAATCCACATAAATATAGCTTTTTTTTTAATTTCAAGTACTTGAAACTCTTAGTTTCAGCCTTATAGAGTTATTGAAAGCACAGGATAGAAAATTTTCTACATATTTTATTTTGAAATTTTCATTTTCATTTAAAATTTCAAATACTATAAACAACTAAAAATAAAAAATTTTAAAAACAACTCAAAAAATAAAATTTTAAAAAAAAATAATAAAATTAAAAATAAATTTTAAAAAAATTAAATAATCGAAAATATATATTTTGATAAAATACAAATTAAAAGAAGAAAGATATATTGAGATACTAATCAAAGCCTATATTTAAATCATTCCAAAATAAACATATTTATATTAAAATGACATTAAAATTTCAATTAAATTCATATTTTTAATCTAAATTGATGAACTAAAAGGGCATATTAATTTTTGAGCAATACTCTTACTTAAATATTTGTCAAAAAAACTTTACTAAGATCTTAAAAGAATTAGATATAAAAGGAAGATAGCTTATATAACTTTAAAATGCAAGCATTTTTACAAAAATTTTTTAAATATAAATATCAATATTCTGGGATAGAAGCAAATAATGAATAGAACCTTTCTATTTGCAATGAGGAATGTGCATTAAAGAATATTCAGGTATTTCTCCAACAGTCACTTATTCAGATTAAACTAACAAGCAAACAATAGAATGTAAACAGAGTTTCATAATTGATTTTCTACGGTTCGTTCTGATTACTAATCGTAAGCGTAAGCAATAATAACAAACTTTGAGAATATTACGTTTTGTTTATCATAACCTGAAGTAAACTACGAATCCTTATTATTAATATTTGCTATTCTCGAAAAGGTTTGATTAAATTCTCAAGCTTGTTAAAGTGATATGAAAGAATATCTTCGTAAATAAACAAACTGAGTTTCACAGGAATTAATAATTGTAAATATATTAAACATTCCGTAGTTGTCAAGAAGTGAAAATTTTGTTTAAAACAAAAGCCTTACCTATTTCGTGCATCCAAAAATAGATAACAAAATTTTAATTAAACGGCTGAATAATTTATTTTTAAATTACTCATGTTCACTAAACACTCAATAAGTGCGTAAAATATTTTTTTTATTAAAGTGAATATCATCAGGATTTTAAATTATTATAAGTAAAAATTAGGGTTTAAAAAGAAAACCGGTATGCAAATTTTAAACGTATGTCATAAAATTAATATCAAATATTTTGAGTTTTATTGTCCCTATATTTAAAATTACTTTATGCATTATTATCAGATATACAAAATATATTTTAAGCTTTTACTCAAAATATTTTCCAATTATCACTAAGTAAATGTTTAAGTAACATTTAAAAGATGATACTTTATTTGATTAATAGGTTCCAAAATATTGTTTTTCAGTAGGATTCTAAAATAATGTTTTTCATTAGTCTTTAGAATTTCTACATTTAATATAAGTTAACAGTTCTTTTGCAACAAGAAACAAATTATGACAGAAAATCAAATTTGAACAGAATCAAAAATCATACATCTTTATATTAACGTATTCAATGTGCTTCTAACTAAATTATGATCCGGCAAGATCCAAGTTGAGTGTATGGGACAAATAATTTCGATACCATTATTACAATGCAATTTGTGATAAAGCTTCAGAGCATAAATTGCAGTTATAAATCTGCAAATAAAATTCTATTAAAAGCAAATCATAAAAAATAAATTTTTAAAATTAATATTACAATTATAATTATCCCTTAAACGGATATTATATTGGTTAATATTGTATAATATTTATGATTTTTTTCTAAAGACAGTACTTTTCATCATGTTCACTCATAAATAAAGTGTTATAATTATTTTGTCTTACATATAGATGAAAATAACTTGCCAGCATTCTGTTTTCTGCCTTATTTTATTTGAATCTGATAGTTTTAAAGTATGAATGCGATATTTTTGTAAAAAGTCTTGTATAGTTATTTTTTATAAATAAGATTGTATAATTTTATAAAATGCTGTAAATCATAGGAGATTTTGCTTGATTTTAAATTATTTCAATGATATCATGGCAAGAAGTGTATCTCAAATAAATTTTGTAAGGAGGACTTATAAGTCATTATTTTAATGCTTTTATTTTCTTTCTTTTTTCTTTCAAACATGGATGTAAATTTTAATAATTGTAATTCCACTAATGAAAAAATAGAAAATAAAACTAAGTGAAAAAATGCAAATATAAAAACTAAAACTAATTTAATTCATTTAACCACACAGAGATTTATTATTACTTTTTTGCTATTTAAAATGTATGTTGGATGTTTTTAGCTCATGGAAGAAAAAAAATAATCTGGCTTCTAGATATTTTGTTTTGTGTTTGTGCTGCATTTTGTGCTGTATTTCTATAAATATATGGTTGCTTACAATATGGCGTAATGTCTCAATCCATGAAACCTAAGTTTAAAATAAAATAGAGTCATTTAAAATATCATGTGAAATGAAATGCAATCACCTAAATAGGAGAGAACGTGTCTACTTTGCACCAATGATATTATTTAAAGAGTTTATGCTCCTTTTGGAAGGTAAGAGCTTCAGTATGGCCTTTCAAAAAGTATAGTAGTCGTAACGTTCGCTCAAATATCGTCTAAAAAGCGCGTGTAGTGAAATGCAATAATCTGAATGAAAGAAAACTGGTCTTCTTTGTACTATTGATACTGTATAAAGAGTTTCTATTCCTTTTGGAAGGTAAGAGCTTCAGTATGACCTTTCAAAAAGCTTGGTAGCCGAAACGTCTACTTAAATATCGTTTGAAATATCATGTGTAGTGATATGCAGTCATCTTAATGGGAGGTGAACTGGTCTACTTTTCCCCAATGATACTGTATAAAGAGTTTCTGGTCCTTTTGGAAGGTAAGAGCTTCAGTATGACCTTTCAAAAAGCGTGGTAGCCGAAACGTTTACTTAAATATCGTTCAAAATATCATTTGTAGTAAACTGTAGTCATCTTGAAGGGGATGAACTGGTCTACTTTGCATCAATGATACTGTATAAAGAGTTTCTGGTCCTTTTGGAAGGTAAGAGCCTCAGTTTGGCCTTTCAAAAAGCGTGGTTGTTGAAGCGTTCGCATGTTTTCAGGAATGTTTAACAGTCAGGAGCAGAATATTAGTAGTACGCTCTTTTACCAGAGTACCATGGATAAAAAGTATCAGTGTACAAATTGTATTTAATACCTAGTTTTTAACTGAGACTGACAAACTGTCAGTAAAAGTGAGCTTTCACATTGTAATAATGTTTCGGAACAGTTTATGGTTGATATAGGCGGATTCTCTCAAGTTAACGACATTTTTGTTTTAAAAATGTTCATGGCTTATGCATTTTCTTCACTTTAATATTTTTTGATAAAAAATATTTGGGTTGTGGGTTCATTAAACAGGTATCATTTGAGCGATAAACAGGTTTTATCTGAACCCTTAGAAGAAAATTATATTTCAGAGAGTTTTGTGAATACCATATATTTTATCATTAGATCTACATGACTTAAAAATACTTAAAACTTTTTCTTGAAAGTATATGTAAGACTTTTTTCTGAAATTTTCATTCTTTAACAAATACAATTATTTTGAAAATCACAAGAGTATAAGGTTTGTACCATGATGGAATGCCGCGAATAATAATCGAGGAAAAATTTTACATAATTTTATTTAAGTAAAAAGCTACAAAAAAATAACAAATTGGATTTCCAATTTCTTTTTTAATGAAGCAAAAACAACGAGATGTATATGAAATCCAACATAACAGATAATAATTAAATGTGAAGTTTGAAGAAAAAATATTCGAGGTTGCTTGAAATAAACCTCGAAAATTGGCCTGTTCTAATGAGGCCAAGTGGAGACAAGTAAACAATCAGTGCTTTGGGTAGGCTGATTTAATTCGAATATTAAGGAAAATTATTTGCCAAAACAGAAAGCTTATTTAAAAACGGGTTCGTTAAAAGTACTCGGTTAAATAAGTTGAAAATAAAAAGTAAATATAAACACGCAAAGCCTTTTTTAAAGTAAATGATGAGGCACCAAACTGTTCAACTAAAAATATAAAACTTTTTAATTAAAGTGAATTAAAAGAATCTCGGAATATAATATCAACATGACAGTTACTAATAGGGAGCATAAGTATAATCATTAGAACATTTATAAGAATAGTAAATAATTCATTTCTGTTTTCTTGGATGTCTATTAGTCAAGATCTAGCTTCACGAGCCTTAAAACTTCAAGTACTGTTTTTGGTATGTTTCACTTCATGTTTGAAACGTAAAATTCAATTTATTCGGTAGTACTTGATATTTTATAAGGAATTTCTCCTATATTTGCTTTTGAAATTTAGTCTTTATTACACTAATCTCGTACTCAAGAAATAGATGGCAGCAAGAAAATTTTAAGCCATTGTGGTTATAATTCACTGAAGCTTATTTGCGTTGTTCACGTTTTGCGCTAAATCATATATTTCTCATCCCAGGATGTAATTGAAACTTCTCAGGGTTGAACATTTTAATTATAAAATCTAATATTAAGTTGTGTCTGAGGTCAGTTGACTAATTTTCTTCACAATATCAATCTTACTAAAATTAATTAAGAAAGAAAATATTACACTAATATAAATTAATATAAAAGGTAATAAAATATTAGCTGCATTAAATTCAATCAAAAAACCACATTTGAAGAATTATTTTACTGCAAAGAACTATTTAGAGCAAAGATTCATTTTTAAATCATATTGAAGTTTCTAAATGTTCCAGACATGAAACAGCAATTTGCTCAATCCAATCAATCTTTTCTAGTAAGAAAGGAATTAAAAAATAAAGCTTAATGGCTTTATTCATTTTTCTACAGTTTGAAAATGTCATTTGTCGCTAAAGAAGAGTCACTTTAAACCAAATAGAAAGAGTCTTTTAATCAAGAATTTTCAATTAGCTGCATTCTTTAAATATTTACTGCTGAATTGTTAACTTTCAAGTTAGTAAAAATTAAAAAAAAACACATTTTTATTATTTCGCAAAAGTCATTTAAAAGTTACAATTTTTTTTAAAATTAAATGTTTTGGAGAATTGAGAAACGTTTTATAAATGCTTTAAAAGATTTTCACTGGTATTCAGTTCAGTATATTCTAATTTTCACTTTAATTTTAAGAAGTAACGAATTTTTATTTTTCATTCTACACAGGGTTATATTGGTAAAAAGTTTAAAAAAGAGGGAAAAAATTCATTGATTTTTAAAAACTAAAATTATTTTGCATTTCAATCTTTCTTTTTTTTTCAGAAATAAATTTTTTGCCCATACCTTTCTTCTTATAGGAAAGAGTGAAAACTATAACTGCTCTCTCTTAGCTCACCAACGCTAAATTGCATTCTTGAAAACATGTTTTATTTTTGTTTTTCCTTGCACCCTCCTTCTTCCTCTATTTCCCATTTATGAATTACTGTATTTTGTGCCGATCAAGCTCCTTTTACCTCAGTTGTAAATTTTTCACTAGTTTAATACATGTTATAACTCAATTCTATGGTAGTTTTGATATTTTCTACTTATTTCGTTACACGGCACTGATCGATATTTCCTTATAATACCAAAACACTTGTACCTCTCAATTAACTATTTATTTATGATGGTAAACATAAGTGTCTCTCTTTATCTAATTAATGGATTAAGGCCCATGCACATACAGTTGACGATTCATCATAACAATGGCAACCGTGACTGCATCACAACAGTCCTAGAAACACGTGAACATATCGGCAAGAGTCTCCCTGCCCGAGTGGTATCACCTACCAAACGCTCTGAAGTGCTGAGGTAGTGGGTTCGGATCCAGCTGTAAGCCTGGATTATCCTTTCTGATGCTTTGTCCTTCTCTAAATTGTGCTATCTGTTCTTCCACTTATATACCATAGTTATGTAATAGAACGCGTAGGCCTGCAGATGCGTGTGTACCAATAAATAAATAATTCATCGGCATAAAATCCCTAGTTAAGCTTGATTAATAGAATTACAATTGAGTCGATGGGCTGAAGAGGAGTGCAAGAAATCCAATTTCGACCTACAGGATGGCAGTGCCATCTACTCGATGACCTGGCCGAAACAAGATGCCACGTCGAAGATAGCGGAGGCACAACCTAACCCCTTGTAGCATTTTCTTACTTTATATAAGTCTTGAGTGCGCTAAATGCTTTATACGCTGCTTTAATTTAAATTATTTATTACATTATGAGTTATTATTATTTTCTGTTATTATTTATCTGCTTTACTTTAATGCTTCAATTTAAATGCTTTTAGAAAATGCTTTAATACGATACTTTTACCAATATAGTAATAACACTGGGAAAAATGATTTGCAGTGTTGTCAGAAATAAAAATTATAAAATGATTTTTTTAAACTTTTTTTAAACCTTTCCGATATAGTGTAGCCAGTCAGACAACAGTAATTTAACTGATATTACACAGAACTAGAAATGTAAAATTGACTAAGGTCATATTTGCTACTGTTCTGCCTGACAAAAATGCTCCAAAACAATTTGCTGCTCCGGAAATGGTAAATTAGAAAAAATCTGATCAATGTTATTTTATTTCAAAACTATAGAATGTTCCTTTCCTAAATTAAACTTTGGATTCAATAGAACAATATGATGAAATACTATATTTTAACAAATAAAATATCAATGAAGAATACTTTTTATTTCGCTTTATGACCTGAGGTTAAACAGTGGAACCAATTCTGAGTTTACGGCCATCAATATTCAACTTCTTGCATTTTTGAACCTAACTTGGAAGACAAGGGAACCCTTGGATTAAGCATTGGGAAAAATTAGCCTTCGTAGAGGACATTTTTGATGGAATTTATCCACATTAGCATTATATGGAGAGAAAAATCACTCAAACCTCCCATGGTTTGCTCAACGGCAAGGGGATTCAAACCCATGATCCAACTATCACTGAGGATATTTTACATCAGGACTGTGGTCAGTGCGACTCGGGAGAGGAATTTGTATAAACCAGGGGTACCTTTGGGATTCAAACCTGGGTCAGCCCCCTTGGTAGAAAAATGCTATATACCCTGAGGTATTGCGGTTCGATGAAGATTAATTCTGCTTATATAACAATTGATTTGTTCACTGTACCATGAAACATTTTTAGATACTTTGCTATTATTGGACATTTATTTCTTCTCACCTTCATTCTATCATTTAATTCATGCTATTTAATTTTTCACCCTTAATAGTAAAAGTTATTGCGATTTCTTTTTATTTCATGTTCTTAATTCTTTCATGAAAATTCAATGAATCGAAAAATACAGTTTTATATATAGATTTTTTTATAAAAGTAAATTGTGTATTTGTCTTTCAATAATATTTCGATTGTTTTTATTTTTTTTCCATTTTTTTTTCTTTGCATTATCCTCTTCATGTCACTTGTTTGCATTTGGAAACAATTAATTAATTTTATTCACTCAAGCATGAGAATAACAAGATAGATTTTTCTAATTCATAATTGCGTTTGATTCAATTATGTTTTTTTGTACTCGATTAAATACTGTCTTGTTAAAGAAAAATAATTTTTTCTCACTTTCTTTGAATAAATTTCGCTACGCAAATTTTATTTCAATAAAATTGTTTTGTGTAAAAAAATGATATCGAAAAAAAAAGGAGAAAATGTTGGAAGTTTGTTTTCGTTTAAAAAGAATTTGTTTTTATCAAAATTAAACTTAACAGATTAAAATGTTTCATATATTTTCATTAAAAGTGAATTGTTACAAAACTTTACGAAAACAATTTCGAATTTACAGAAACAGTCATTTATATACAAATTTATATGCTCTTGATTTATTAATTGCTGTTTTTCTGCTAAATTTTATTGCTCTTCTACAAAATAAAAGCTTTATTCACGGGATATGGGGAAAGGGATTGAACTGAAATATTTCATTAGACCTAGATCATAACGAGATCTATTAAGTGAATTTAGTGAGTGTTTATTCATTAGTAAGATAATGAACGAGTGAGTGTTGGATTATGTAGCGTGATTATTTCCACAAAGTAATGTGGTGCAAAAAGTGAAGGAATATTTCTAAAGAAAAACTTATTTTGATATTTAAAAATGATATCGTTTTTGATTTTATTTCTTGCAACAAGCTGTAAAAATGTGTTTTTCCTATGACGCATTTTTACAACAATACTATTCCCACAAAGTTTTGTGGTGTAAAAAGTGAAAGAATATTTCAAAAGAATAACTTGCATGGCTTTTTTGAATAGTAAAATGAAGTTAAAAATTGAGCAATCATTTTATTGCAAATGATATGTATCAAAAATTAATCCCCACTTATATGAACAGAATTGAACAAAATTGTTACTTACTTAATAAATTTTGTGCAACAAAAAATATTTTGGTCGCATCATCAACATACAAAATAGGAAAAAAATGAAACAAAATTAAAAAGTCAATGCCAAATTGAAGATATAGCGCGCAACATTTTTTTTTTCTATAGAAATATTTGCTCTACTTTCAGAATATACCTTAAGAATGCAAAGTAAAAATGAACATTTCTTCAACTGAATCGTCAATTTTGCATTTCTAGCACGTTTCAACTATTTTTATTTGAAAAAGTAATTCCTTCACGAAAATTAAGAAGGTTTTCTTTTCTTCTAAGTTCTTAGATGAATAACATTTCAAGAGGAACAAATAAGCCTCACGCATCACATGCGTTAACAGAACATGTTAACCTTGCATCGAAATGACTTTTGGTAATATCATTTTGTTTTTGAGATCTTGGAGCAGGAGATTACACTTTCTCATCTTTTCCACTTCTAAGAACTAGCTGTGAAATACGTGATGAGTTAAGGTTTAATTTAAGAGATATACTTTCATACGTGATCTCAGAACATAGAAATAACTTTTTCTTACACGTATGTTAAGGAAAGTCCCGCTAATGTGTAAAATATGTAAATTATTAAATTTTTGATCTTGTCTTTATTTCTCACTAATCAAATTCAATGCTAAACACACATTGTTTGAATAACGCACAATTCAAATTACAACCGAATTTTTATTATTTAAACGTATTTAAGATATCCGATTAGAGCAAAAACATGATTTTGTGCAAATTTTTCAAAATTGCTTTTATTATAAATTTAAAATCCCTGTACTCTTAGCTGCCTAAAAATACTTTAATTTTGTTTGTACTCTAATTACTTACAAAGTCATAGCAGTTTTTGGTCAAGGTGATAACAATGGATAGACTTATGCTTTTAATACTTTATATGCATTTATCTCAATTTCAGATTTTTCAAATTTTTCACCACCTTAAGCATGATATCTCATGTTGCTTATAAAATAATTGTCCACAATTTTTCATGAGTGTTTATAATTCCAGGTCACATGTTTTGAACAACAGACTAAGAGAAAAAAGTAGAATTTCATTTTTTATGCATGTTTCTTTGAAACGACAAGTGCGGAAATTTTTAAAATTTGCTATTTTAACTGAGTTGATCCCTTACTCAGTAGTATATGCACTTGCTTTTAAGATAATAGTTCAAAATATAGTTGATAGCCGTCTAAATAAAGTACTAATAGAATTTTTGCTTTAGGGGATGGAATTTGCTTACATTGTTTACCGTATATGAAGAAAATACGACTTATTTTTGTCTGAAAAGGGTCATTTAAAAAGTAATAATACTGGTAAAGAAATTTTGCTGGCTTCATAAGTTTTTACACATAGTAAATAAATAAATCAGCTTTTTCTTTAAAATTTATATCAATATTTAAGAAACAATTATCGGGGGACTACAATGAGGGGATTACAAGGTTTAAAAACAGAATTTTTCATTTGTATTTGCACCACAATATCTTGTGATTGCTTTAACAAGATATTGTGGTACGAAAGATAGAAGAAAATATAATAAAAGTGTAGCCTACTTTGGTTTCTTAAAAAGTAAAATTAAGTTTTAACTTAGACATACAATTTTCAAGTGAAAGATATTGGAAATTCATGCATGTAATTTAAGCTTATTTGAATAAGTTACCACTTAATAAATGTTGCATAAAAATGAAGTTCTATTTGATTGCGATATTAACATACAATATAAAAAAAATAAACTGAAATTAAAAATAAAAATAAAATTAATGATAAAGGAAAAACATTTTAAATTTTACAAACCATTTACAATTTTTGTTCTACACTGCAAAAAAGGGTTTCTCAATATTGAGCAAAACTGCAAAATAATAGCTCCAGAACAAAAACAGTCAAGTTTGAAATTCCATGTACACATTTTTGATAGTCACATGCTCAAAATTGATACAATGTATACTCTTTTCATGGCAAAATGTATAGTCTCAAATTTGACACATCATTGACAGAAAGTCAAATTATCCTCAAATGTGAAAAAGTTCAAAATTGATTAGTTTATAACGAATAAATATTCGAAAAGAAAAATCTAATTAGATGAAAGTTTACCTGCACTTGCCTTCATTTCAAATGTATTTCACGAATAAGGAATATCTTTTGATCGGTATTCAACACTTTCCTACTTTGTAGGCATGTTTATTTACAAAGATGGGTTCTCTGAGCTGTTTCAACTTTGAGAAAGTTACTGCACTAAAAAGTACATAAAGCTTGCAAATTTGACTATATTTGTTTCGGAGATATTCTTACTCATTTTTGCTCAATTTTAAGTGACAATTTTCCTTAAGAATGCAAAGTAAAAATTTTGCTTTTTCGCTCAATTTTGCTTTTCTAGCACACTTAAACTATTTTTGCGTGCAAACGTATTTATTTCGTGAAAATTAAAAAGTTTATTTTTTTAATTTTCTTTTAATTTCTAGGAAGAATAATATTCCAAACATTTCTAAGATGGATAACATATCAATGGAGAACAACTGTTTGTGTCAATGAAAGCTGGTTCTGTGTTTCGATGAAAGTTGATTTGAATATTAGAGATTGTTCAGGAGCTAGTTATATCAGGAGCATTGAAATCTTGAAAATAAAAATATACAATTACATTTATTTATAAAAATGTTAAGGCATTTGCAAATACCAGCTCTCAAATTTTGCAATTTTTGATGTTGAAAGAAAAGAAAATTTAAAAAACGGGTTGAACAAGAACTGTTATTTTTTTCTCGCAATTTCTCTTAAATCAATACTTCCACAGAAGAACTCCTGTAGTCGTCTTCACTATGCTTTACCTTTGTTCACCTTATCTACGCGTGGATAGGAATCATATTTTTCCAGCATGGCCCATTTATAAGGAGTAATAATTCTTGGAGAGAACCGAATTTTGACGATACTGATTCATCAAAACTTAGTGGACCTCAAAATGCAAAATATAGTGCTCCCATCATCTTTTTTATGAGAAATGGCCAAAAACCGTCCTTTGCGCTAGTTCTTCATGCACTTTGAGACCATGTTAATCTCATTTCGAAATGAGTTTTGGTTACATCATTTTGTTTTGTGACCTCAGAGGAACAGATTTCAATATTTTACCTTTTCCACTTTCAAGAATTACGGTACGGTTTAATTTAAGAGAAATACTTCAGATCGGATGCTTTAATAACGCAAAGAAGAAATTTTTTTCTCTAACATGAATGTTCAAGAAAGTCATGTTAAAGGGCAAATTATGTAAATTATAAAATCTGTGATACTGCATTTTTTTCTCCAGAAAATCGAATTAAATGTTAAACATTTATACACATTGTTTGAGTAATACACAGTCCAAATTATGTAAGAATTAAATTTAAATAGTTAAAACTAAGAATTATGGGTTGTTAAATTCCATTGTAATAGTTACTTGTTTTGCAATAAGTAATGTTCTTTTTATAATAAACTTTTTTTATATTAGTTTTGATTTAAAAGACAATGCTGAAACATTTGTGAAATATAATTTTAATTTTCCGGATATAATTAAAAACTCTAAGTGTAAGTCTTTTTAATGCGCTTATATACTTTACTTTTTTTGGAGAAAATTTACTTCTTAGCATATACGTAAAGAATTTATAAATTATCAATTAATTTTCTTTCTCTTTAGCTTCATTTGAGGAATTCCTGTTCCTTTATTTTAGAAAAGAACACTTCTTTACTATTGAAATTAGATTATTTTTGCATATTGTTTTTAACATTTCAACTGGTATTGTGTTATATTAATAACATAAATTCATGTTAAATATTTAATTGCAATACATTTACATAATTCCATTTAAATGTTGCAAAAAATTTTAAATTAATCTTGCTCTTAAACAACACTTCATAATTGATTCACACGGGCAACGGAACATGCAATATCCCGTCAATGTTCCCGAAACTTTCATAATTCCCTGAAAAAAGATGATAATTTACCCACGCCTAAGAAAATTATTTCATCGTGTCATTTTAAAAAGATAAATTTTTAAAGTCTTTTTTTTTCTTATAACATTTTGCTTAATCGCAACAGTTGTTTACCTGGGGTAAAATTCATATCCCTTTCAAAATTGTATATCCTCTCCCCTAAATCAAGGGTTACCCTTAATATCAATACAGTAAAACTAACAACACGGAAAATTATTCTGGTAAAATGACCGTATTGTATGGTAATGACATTTCTGTTATAAAAAACACGGAAAATTATTCTGGTAAAATGACCGTATTGTATGGTAATGACATTTCTGTCATAAAAAACATATATCTGGTAAATATAATCAAAATATAAGGTATTTAAACCATTGAATTGATAATTTTTCCGTTAATATGATCCCGGTTTAAAGAAAATTCTGTTTTACCAAATAATAGTTCTTATTGCCACACATTTAGCAAAAAGACAAGAAAGTAAATTTAACCGGATAAATGGTTTTTATGGCATACTATAAGGCAGTGTTCCTTAACCTTTTTTGATATAATGGACCCCTTTTAAAAATTTTTAAGAAGTCACGAACCACCCCCCTGTTTAAACAATAATTGCAAAAAACGTTAATTATTAGAAAACATTTAATTTATTATTTTAATAGTATACAAAATTTTTAAAATTAAAATTTTTAATGCGAAGGTTACTGCTGATTTTCCTTACTTAACAAATTGAATTGGGGGATGGTTTTCAGCAAAGCAAACGGGCATATTATGTTCAACATTCAGTCGATTTTGATGTTATGTTTTTATTGTCACAATTGTGGAAAATCCCGCTTCACAAAAATACACTGTAGCAAACGGAATTATAGCTGCCATAACTCGCTTTACAAGCAGTGGGTAGGCTTCCTAGCGTTTTAAAAATTAGGAGTGGTCAGCGGACTCTCAAAATATAACTCATGGACCCCTTAGGGGTTCATGAACCACAGGTTAAGAAACCCTGCTATAAGGTATCGTGATAAAATTACTAAACTGTATCACATTTGCCAAATTTACCACATATTATTAAACAATATTCTACTGTTAATTTTACCAAAGTCATTACCAAATGCTTCGATAGAAATTACCGACTTTTTGGTGTTCCCATAGAGTCTGAAACTCGGTGAATTATCCCACATTCTGGTAATTTTGACCATACTTTTTTCTCAGTGCATTTAATTTTTATTGATACTTCTGTTGGGTATCTACGTTATTTATTTAATTTATTTCATTCTATTTATTTATGTTTTTGTTGCAGACAAATATAGCTCCTTTTTAATTTCTCAATTTTAATATATGCTGTTTCGATACTCGATATGCGTTTTAGTTCAGCTGAAAATATGTTTAAAAAAAGTACCATAAAATTTAATCTGTTTTCATATGATATTTTTCCTAGCATAACACATAATGATTGAGAATCTCCAAAAATTCCCATATGATCAAGATAAAAAACTTTTTTTTTTCTATAAACATATATTTTTTTACGTAAATTAGTTCTTATTAATAGTAAAGCTTCATTGACATGTTATATTTTCTTAGTAGCTGAAATTGATTTGCAGTACATCTAACTAAGCATGTGTAAGCCATTACACGCTAACACGCATTGAGTAAAACAGAGAAAAACTTTCGAAAAAAAGTAGGAAAAAAAATCACGACAACTTTCTCATGTGTTTATGAGCTGATGGATATTTGGCTTGACGTTTGAGAACTAGCCAGGTGGCTCTTCTATAAATAAAAGTTCTAATGTACGAGAAAAATTACAGAGTTTTTGTTAAAGTTACTTTGTCACGCAAACACCAAAAAAAATTATAAATGTTTCTAAAGCATCTTATTAGATTTTATTGCCACATTTGTTTCAAAGAAAATATGTATTTAGCTATTTTTATTAAATATATTTTAAAAACATCATTTCAAGATAGTTAATCATCTATTTTTAAACGCCATTTTGAAAAGTAAATTTTAATTACATTACAAATTTCTTTGTAAGTTGTAGCTGTATTAAGAAATATTATAACAAAAAATACTTTTTAATTCAATAATAATTGTTCTTTAAATACATCTTTTTTCAAAGATTTTGCCTCTTTCAGGTGTTCTACGTTTGTGAGGTGAAACTGGAATCTTTCTTTCTTTTTGTACCATTTTGTTTCGTTAAATTTAATATAAGTACCATTTAATTATAGCATGAATAATCTTACTAAACTGAGGCAAAAATATATACTTGATTGCGTAAGACTCTATTTGGCTTGAAAAATATGAAAATATAAATTAGTTGGCATAATTCAAGTGCTCAAAAATAGACACCCATTCTCGAAAGTCACCAGACGTGAATAAATGCACGTGGAAATGCACTTTGCCCTTATTAGTCTCTCTCGGCCACTGCAGATAGTCTGTTTCCTCCCTTTATTTCTTTTTCCTTTATTTGTTTCACATTCAGCTACTATGGTTTTTCTGTTTTGCTTTTCACCTTTATTTTGTAATTTTTCCGTCTAAACATGTCGACGATTTTACCGTTTTCATTTTTTTTAAACAAATAAGGTTTTAGATCGATAAACACACCACATCAGCAGTTTACTTAAAATTTGTAATCCTGCTTCAGGACAGGAGTTTTTAAAACTATTAATCTTTAAACTTTAAATCAATTTAAGATATCAAAACAAATACGATGGGAGACGGAATTTTTCACAGTATACATTTATGCTCACGCTGAGCAAAACAATATTTTCAAAACTAACGGAATATGGTGCCAATGGGCTTTGGTAATGTTTTTGTCGAAATGAGCAATATATTATGGTGTTATAACGTGCGATAAAATTTGGTAAATATGGTAAAACTTCGTAATTTTATTATTATAATTTCGAGCATGGCGTAAGAACCACTTATTATGTTAAACATTTTCTTCATTTTTTTTACTAAATGTCCGATAATAAGAACTGTAATTTTGAAAACCCGAATTTCTGATAAACCATCAATTTAAAAGGAAAAATAAATGAGCAATATCTATATTATTTGGCCAATTTTACCATTTTTTCGAATTTCGTTATTTCAATAGTGCGTAAAATAGATATGGTATAGTTAATTTATAATAATAGCCTTAATTTTTTCAAAACGAAAAAAAATGAATATTATATCTCAAAAATGTTAATTGTTTCTTCTTATTCCCAGACAATTGAAATTTTCCATAACGTATTATATTATAATTACATATGTGTTTCTATGTTTTTTTACGAAAAACAATATCGTCAAATGTAAATATTTTATATTCTTTCAATTTTCATGTTTCGCGCAACATTTGCTCCAAAATAATTTTAGTCCTTGTTTTGCATATATGTTTTATTGCACAGAGTTGAACTAAAAAAGAACTGCAAAGAAACAGCAAGCAACCGGAAATCGAATTTTTTGCTTTCCACATTAAAAACGCCTAAGGCACTGCCAACTTTGTCTTAACTCTTTTGTTTTATTCAGTTGAAATCTGACTAGAACAGAAAAAGAAATCAACATGCTTGAGGAAAAAACATCCAAAATGCTTCTCTGCTCGATTTATTCTGGTGAAAATTCAGTCCAATGTCTGTCTTCCAACTATTGAACATCACATAAAATGCCGCTCCTGAATTTTACATGAAAATAAGTTTTTTTTTCCCTTGAAGATTCGTATTTCCTGTTTTGAGTTCGTCGTTCTTATTTCTTATCATAACAACAGAATTTTAAATAACAATAGGATTCTATTTTATAGATTTTTAATAATGATATTATTTAAAATACGTAAGGAAAAGTTTCATCAGCTTATAAATAAAACGAGAAGGAACTTAAAATAATTTTAAAGATATAAATACAGTGATAAATAGGATTTTTTTCGTCCTAAAGATTCGTTTTTCTCCTTTTTTACTTCTTTTTTCTTATTCTTTATCATTATATGACGATTTCAAATAGCAGATGCACTTTATTTATAGATTTTAAGTAATAATATTTAAACATACATCATAAAATAAGTAAATTAGCTTAAATATAAAACGATAACAGCTCTTAATAATTTAGATAAAAAAATATTCTCATATAATATTTATTTCACCAATAAGATTTCAAATTCATTTTTTCACGAAACATTTATTTCTATATAGTTATTATTTAAAATACAATATTAGTTGTTCAATATCGTATTTAAAAAAATTTCAATAGAGGACTAATAGTTTTTTTTTCGAATAATTTTAATTTTTCGATGAAACATGTATTTCTACATTGCTATTATTTGAAATGCAATATATCAGCTATTTAAAATCGTGTAAAATGCATAAAAGGTTCTTGGCTTGACTTGATAAAATCTTTCTTCTGTCATTCAAGCAAAAATGAGTAATTAAAACTGTTTCGATATAAAACTACTATATGAACTGTAGTCCCTTAAAATCCCTTCTTTTTTAATATTTCCCTTATAAATTAAAAATATTTTAATAAATTATTTTTTTATAAAAAGATTAAAATTCATTACTTTCACGAATAAGTACTTCTTGATAACATTTTCGGGAAATGGGAAAAACGTTTCTTTCCATTCGGAGACATTATAAGAAAATTGTACAAGGATTTAACCGGGATAATATTGTTCGCATTTACAACTTTTTAGCAATGCGTGCATATTTTTAAATTACAAATGTAATTTTTTTAAATAAAACTGTATTTTTTATACATGAAGTATTATTTGAATAGTTTAAGTAAGAAAATATAGCGGTTGATAATGAAATAAATTCATGAACGAAATTTGTTTTTAGTTAACGGAAGCGGCATGCGAAATTTACTTTTAAAAACTAAGAAATATTTATATTTTAATAAATGTTGTAATGGGCAAAATTGGGAGAATGTTTCTCCCCTACACACAGTTCCCCTATCAGTTAACATGGGAAAACCGGTTTTGCTATGCAGAGAAGACTGCAGGTTAAAATGCGACTTTTTACGTGCAGAACCGTCAGTGGGTTAAATTGAAGTCTTATTTTTTGAATAATAGACTAACATGCTAATTAAATATTTGGATGAGAATTATAGTTTTATTGCTTCAAAACATTGTCTTTTTTTTCAAAATGCGTGAGAAATCTGAATAAAAAATGCATATAATTTTGTTTCATGAATTTTAATAAGAAATATTTCAGGATAAAATTACTTGAGTAAAGTAGAGAGTTATTTTAAAATTATTGCTCACAAAAATGTTATTTTGAGATTCTTATACAGAAAGGTTTTTTTAAATTTGTTTAAAAAAAACTTTTTTATCTGTTTTATTACAACAGTATAGATTCTGAATTTCGCATGGAAAAGTATCAATTCCCTATACATCAATGAGTTGCTATGATGTTTATGTTGAAATAAAATGTGTATATTATAAAACAAATTATTTTAAGAAATATTAATATTTATATTTTTAATAAATGCTGTTTTTAAATCGAAACCTTATTTTTTCAATAATAGACTAACATGCTAATTAAATATTCGGATGCGAATTATAGTTTTATTGTTTCAAAGCATTGTCTCCTTTTTTTTCCAAAATGCGTGAGAAATTTGAACAAAAAATACATATAATTTTGTTCCATAAATTATAATAAGAAATATTTCTGGATAAAATTACTTGAGTAGAGTAGAGAGTTATTTTAAAATTATTGTTCAACAAAAATGTTATTTTGAGATTCTTATGCAGAAAGATTTTTTCTAAATTTGTTTAAAAAAAACTAAAATTTTATCTGTTTTATTACTACAGTATAGATTCTGAGTTTCGCATGAAAAAATATCAATTATTGCAATATTGATATTGATACATCAATGATTTGCTATGATATTTATGCTGAAATAAAATGCGTATATTATAAAACAAATTTTTTTCATTATATTACATTATAAAATATATGTTATATATTATAAAACAAATTATTTTCAATCAAGCATAAAAATAGGAACCATATTTGTATAATTAAAAATAAATACTTTAAAACATTAAGAAAAATATTTATCTAGATCCGTAATAAATTTCCTCATTCTTTCCAAGTATCTTCTAAATTTACTTTTAGAAATAAAATTTTTAACTAACTGATTTATAATTTTACTGCATACGTACTGAAAGAATGTAGACAAATAATTTTTAAACTACAACTGTTTATGTTTTTTTCTTTTTAAATATTAATAACAAAAATTTTTCACTTCTGTACTTAATTATTTTTATACAACTAACTAAACTCGTTAAATTGTATAACAAATGCTTACGAGTGCCTTAAGAGTAAATTATAATCAGTATGAGATATCCTTTAATGCTAAAAAAGGAAAATAAAATATAATCGTTGCATTATACTTATAAAAATTCATAAAACATAAAAATGATTTTCGTTCTTTTGTTTACTGTACAATATACCAGGCATTATGCAAACAAAAAATATTTACTAACTAATGCAATTTGTTTTTTAAACATGGATATAACTGTTTTTTTTACTATTTCATCTTATTGTACTAAGCGAGCAGATTGAAAGTATGTAAAGTAAAATGACATATATTTAATTTTGTTCGTTCTTTTTTTCATGTAAACCCGCTTTTTAAAAAATGATAGATTTCTTTAAATTTAATATATATTTATTTCTGTTCGCTCCTTTCATGCTGCGTCTAAACTCTTTTTTGAAAAATGACAGATTTTTTAATAAAAATTTGAAGTTATAATCTATAGCTATATTTACATTTGGATAATTTATTTCATGAGACAATTCTACTATAATTTCAATCTCTCCATACAATCATTGATTATTTGCATTACGAACATTTTTAAAAATTTTGCATACTTCTATATTTGTAGATTTTGCTCTCAGTCAAACTGTTTTACATTGTTGTTTCGCTGCAAAAAAATTAATCATTTTATGATGCTAAAATAAGAGGCATTGGCTGGTATTATTAAGACACTTATTTTGCAGTTCGTCAAATGGTTTCATACTTTTTAGCTCATTGTAAAATGTTTATTCGCTACACTCCGCAAAAAATTCCAGATCAAATTATGGTTAAAGATACCGTTACTCCTAATGCGGTACTTTTTTATAGTGATTCTATATTTACCGAACAAATTACGGAACAAAACATCTGATATATTATGACTTTCACAGTTATAATTACCATAAAATCTCTCATTCACTCTAATTGAATAAATTTTACTATAAGAATTACCGTATGATATTTTACGGTAAAAATGGATTTTAAGGTAAAATCGGCCTCATAAGTGAGGGCAAGCAAATGTCGTACTTTTTATTGTAATTTGATCCGGAATTTTAACAGTGTTCTGAAATAATATATTTTTATTCGATTTAATAAGATTCAACAAACCATTTTCAGAATTTTCTCTCGATTATTTCATATTTGCATTTTTACTTTCTTCATTGAAACAGCTTTTTTTTCGTTTAAATATGCTAAAATAATAAATACCATTTGGTTTCCATAGAGTAGGGGAGAGTGGGGTCAATTGTAACAGGGTATGATTGTAACGGAGCAAAAATTTCGAATGTCGGGTTCTAGACTTGGTTCCTAGGTTTCGCACAAGGTGTGTTTAATAAATCTACATGTACACCCCTGCTTTCAACCATTTTTTTGTACTTTTGAAAGAGTTACATCACAAAAGATATTTTCCCGCTACGTAAGTGCTTTTTTGGTATTAGAATATTATATTGTAACAAAGTAATTTTGTTTAAACAAATAAAAATTATTAACCGAATATGTAAGTGGGCACCTTAATCAACATTTCAAAAAAAAAATTAGTTTTGTTAATTAACTAGCATTGTTTTTAGCAAATGAAGCTGGAATGGCGTCTTGGGGACGATTGTAACAATAAGTAAAGGGACGATTGTAACAGCTGAAAATAAATAATCTTATGTTTACAAACCATTACTTTACTCTTTAAGAACCACCATTAGTTTCCTATATCATTTATATTATGTTGCATGTGCATTATTTTATTTGTCACCTTTCACAGCATAAATTAAAGTTTTAACCCCTTAAAGTTAAAAGTTTAACCCTTTAGGTCTCTGCTCATTATTATTTTTACTCCTAAAATATCACTACTATTTTGATCAATAAAAAAATATATCACAGCTATGATAATATGTATAATTAACTATGTTTTAGTTGAATTTATGAACTGTTACAATTGACCCCGTAAGTGGGGACAATTGTAACAAGTGCACGACTGTCAAAAATTGTTAATAACTAATATAATAACATTTAAAATAAGGTATTTATTATTTTTTCTAGTAGAGGATAGTCTACTTTACTCGTCTGTCAATTAATACTAATAATTTATTGGATTTTTTGTTAGTTAAAAATAGTTAAGTAAAAAATTTTACAATTGACCCCACTCTCCCCTATAAATCACCATTCAAAGATTTTGCACTCTCTCAAACCTTTTATATATTTTTTGTCCCGGGTAAAATCCTTATTCGCTTTAGTATACATGAATAATTTATAATAGTTGCTTGATATTAATAAGACAAACTCCTCTGCAATGATCATTAAATTATTCAATACTTCCCACTATTTAAAAGATCCTTCGAAAAAAAAATATTTACTTTCAACAATCAAATAATAGATTATTTTAACAAACTGATGAAATTTGTCTTCGTGGAGTTATTTTCAAACTTAAATATAAATTTGTAAACTACTATTTTAAACTTAATATACTCAACAGATGGATCACAAAACGATTTGTTTTCTTTTCAACAAAATATTATATGCTCAAATTCAATATAAATATAAATCCACAACATTCTTAAAGGCTCAAAGTTATATCGCATTATCTTTATCTCTCAGGAGCTCAGTCTTTTCTTCCAACAAGCCTCTGAGGATTGTACTCTTTTTGTCTAGGGATATGAATGTTTCATGTTTCAAAACCATCGCAATTCTGACGCACAATACATTTTAAAGAAAGATCGTCAGCTAAAATATAAACTTGAATGCCCTCAGCTCGCCCATCAAAGCACACAAACAATCTTCTGACAGAAAAAAAAGTTTTTCTTTTTTTTTTTTTTACTGTGGAGAAATGTAAAGCTTATTCTTAAAAAAAATATGTACTCTTTACAGCCCATGAGCTTTCAACAAAACCGACTTTAGAAAAGAAAATGCTGTTATGAAAGGATTATGTGCAGATCATCTACCGTCTTTGTATATTTTTTCATTGTGTTTGTGCACAAAATATTTTCCTAGTTCGTCCGTCATATTATTTTGATACAGTACATTAATTTCGTATTCTACTTACACAAACAGTTAATAGAGGCTGGTATGGCCTGGTTGACTGGATGCTGGACTCACGTTCATGAGTCGCATCCTGCCCTCCGAAGACTCACCGTGTAGTAAATGGTGACTGGTGCGCGTTAATTCTGTTGGGTCACAAAGTCTTCCATGTTCCTATAACAAATTATACCTCTGGGAGTACTGAAATGGAGATTGATCATTCTCTGGTTCAGGTCAAAATTACGATATATGGGTGTATGAATAGGTTCGTCCTGAAAAAGGGTGTGACGTATGGGTGCGGCAGAAGTCAAATTTTTTGCCGTAGATGGCGCCACTGGAAGACAAGAACAATCTTATCCCTTGCTTCAATAGCCTGCGAAAAACAACAACAAACAGTTTATAAACTTTGATTGCCTAAATTGTTTATCAAAGCATTTCAAAGCTTTTCCTTTAAAAAACACTTGTTTTGCAGCTGAACTTTCGACAAAAACCTACTTTTAAAAAGAAAATACTGTTTAATAAGGAGTATGTGTAGATCATCTTGCATCCATGGTTATTTTTTTTATCGCAAACTGCATAGCAAAAATTTCTACTTCTGCGACTGTCTTGTCATTGAGATAAATTTTTTTAATATTTTTTCTAAAAATAAAAGCCTATTTTTGTTCAGTAAAACCCCATTTCTTAAAATATTAATTTAAACACCATAAAAATACCCATCAGAGAATGCAAACAAGGTTTCGTCAGAAATTTTTTTTTATTTCCTGTAGAAAAATGTGAAAATTTTGTGATGTGTGTTTGTATGCACATTGCATCACACAAACTTACAACAAACCAACTTTTAATAAGTAAATAACATTTTGTAAGAATTACGTGCAATTGTCTCCCATCCCTTTACTTTTCATCGTAAACTTTGGGGTGAAAATTTTCGTGGAGCAACTATAACATTTGTGCATTTGTCTGCCATGTGCAACATTAAATAACTCGATATCGTCTCCAAAAAACACAAGCTTAAATGAAAGGAGTGAACTGCCCACTGAAATGCACGAACAATGTTCAAGCAGAATTTGTTTCGAAGACATTTAAATCTTTTTACACAGGTATTTATTTTATTTAAATGAAATACGTAGTTGGATCAATGTATTAAATATAAATGATACTTATTTAATAGTAGCAGAAGATTTTTAATTTTTATTCCCATTGCCATTGCATCAGTGGACATTTATCTGGAGTCTAAATAATTGTTTGGAAGTGTTTAATTTCTAGTAATAAGTTTTTTTAGTAACTTGAATCATGATCGATTGTAATGTTACTATTGCAATTGCACAGCATAGAATTATTCAATAATAATAGTCTATAATGCATTCACAGGTGTTTTATAGGATCCCAAGATGCTGTGTCCATAGATTTCCTTCTGGAAAGATGAACAATTAATGCAAACTATTGTGATTTTTTGGAGAAAGTCAAAATAGCTTATAAGTCCAAGAGACGTGGCATGGCGATTTTCAAAATGTTCTTGCAACAGAATACGATACCTCATGAAGCCCCAGTAAAACAAAAGTTATAGTCAGTAACTCGGAAATAGTTGAACATCCTTGGGCACTCTAGACATGGTACGACTTTCGGACTATAATTTATTTGGATACCTTAAAAAAGCCTTGAAAGAAGAGATATTTTTGATCAATGAAAACAAAGAAAATTTTGAGCGTAATTGGTTCACTACATGGCCTATTTCCTTCTATGACACTTGAATAAAAAAAACTTTCAAAACGTGGGGGAAAAAGTGTAGAAGTTCACGGAAATTATGCACAACTGCAATATTTTTGCAATTTTTTAAAGCAATATTTCAATATTTAGTAATTAAAAGTCTCATTTAAGTTTGATCCAGCCTCGTACGTACGGATTTCGTTCATACACTGAATTCAATTATTCATTTAGCCTAATATACCGTGTGTTACAAAATTATAAGACCACCCCAAATATCACTCATTTTTATAGTAAACTGCATAAAATCAGGTAATTTGATCAATCAGTAATAGTGAAGCAACTGAAATAAATTATTTTTTTATCAAACATATAAAAAAGCTAAAAGAAACATAATTTACACAGTAAATGGCTTTAAAAAAAATCTGGGAGTTACAGCAGTAAAAAACCACCTATTTATTCTTATGAATTGTTTGAATTTTCGAAATCTTTTTTATTTTATCTTTCAAAATCAAGTGTAAAATGTAACTTTGCATCGCAAGAAACAATCGCAAGCTACACTAAAGAGCTAAAAAACTGGTATACCCTCCTAATATCGTGTAGGGCCACCGCGAACACGCAGAAGTGCCGCAACACGACGTGGCATGGACTCGATCAATGTGTGAAGTAGTGCTGGAGGTAATTGACCCCATAAATCCTGCAGGGCTGTCCATAAACCAGTGGGAGTAAGAGGAGATGGGGATATCTTCTGAACATCACGTTGCAAGTCATCCCAAATATGTTCAATAATGTTCATGTCTAGGGATTTTGGTGTATTTCCGATACTCACGGTATACTCGTGAAATGGTCGTACGTGAAAATCAAAATATCATTGCTATCTCGGAGATGCTATGTCCCATAACACCACGTTCAAACGACTATACACGACTATAACACCACGTTCAAACTCACTTAAATCTGTATAACTTGGCATTGTAGCTGCAGTAATCGATCTAAGAACTGTGCTAATTTCTAAAAAAATCGACCTGCTGTAAATTTCTAAAAAAATGAACTCTAGTTGTAATCAGCAACTACTTTAACAACACCTTATACCATTTGGTCCACATCTTACTTTTTAGGAGGGCCAGACTGTAAATTTCAGAAAGACAATGCGCCATGCCATACGTCCTAATCAACTAAGATTTGGTTTCAGAAAGAAAAAAAAAGTCCTTAGCTGGCCAACCTTAGTGCTGACCTTAAGCTTACTGAAAATTTATGGGTGCTACTTGGCTTGAGAAGTGTATGCAAATAACCGCCAATATAACTCAGTATATGACTCGGAAAAAGCTATCGTGGATAAATGGTACAAAATTCCTTAAACTTAGCTTGAAAACTTGATCGAGTCGATGAAAAATCGAGTGTTTGAAGCTATCCAGAAAAATGGTGGATCAACATTTTCTTTTTAGTTTTGTAAAAAAGTTTATTTTATCTGGTGGTAATTTAATTGCAGATATTCCAGGTGGAAAATTTTAATTTTGTTGAAATATTCATATTTAAATACATCTCTTAAAATTTATATGCATGTATTTTGTTTTTCATTCATTTTCATTAGAATTTTTGAAAATTTATATTACATATATTAAAAATCACAAAAACCACTGTGGTCTTATAATTTTGTTACACGTTGAAAGTTTCTTATATGAAAGAAATGTATGCAGATCAACTACCAAACATAGTTTTTTTTATAATTATAAACCATGGAGTAAAAACGCTCTTTATGAAATAGTACCTTGTATGATTCACGTGTTATTCTAAACCATTTTCCATTTTCAAAAAATTTAAACAACTCAAACATAAACTTGAATACCCAGAAATCGCCAATCAAAGCTCACAAAGAATTTTCTGACAGGTTAAAAAATATTTTTCATTTGTGAAAAAATGCAAAGCTTCTTCTTTATAGAAAAATAAATACGCTTTCCAGCGAATGAACTTCCTACATAACCGAAATTTGAAAAAAGAAATGTTATGTCTGAAAGAATTATGAACAGATAATTTACCATCCACAGTTTTGGTTGATTGAAAACAGCATAGTAAACATTTTATTTGAGCGACTACATGATGGGGTATATTTCTTATTCTCAAAACCATTTGTATAATAAATTTCATTGCATTAGAATTGTCGCTGTCGTATTTGTAAGCTTTCTCTGATCATATAAATCATGTAATAATCTTTATCAAACCGTTTATGCACTGAGAGAAAAAATATGCCAAAACTACCAGAATATGGTAAAGTTTACCGTTAGTTAGAGTTATGGCTCTAAGGGAACACCAAAAACCTCGGTAATTTTTACCAAAGTACTTCGGTAATTATTTTGGTTGAATAAGCAATGAAATATTGCTTTATAATATGTTATAAAATTTAGTAAATGTGGTATAATTTGATAATTTTATCATGATAACTTAAAACTGCGGTTCTAAAAGGAAGTTCTTAGGAAGCTTAAGGTTCCGATAAACATTTAAAGGGGTTTCTCAAGCTAGTAGTGTTTATAACCTGTGGTAAATTTTGAAACCTCTGATTATATTTAGATTTAATCTATAATTCATAATTTATTAAATATTTTGGTAGCCTTTATGAAATTATTTCAAGTAAGAAGACAATAAAATAGAAATGGAATTTTACAAAAAGTCATATAATATTTCTTATAACAATATACCTGATAACATCGACTAGATATATCACAAGAACAGCAAGTTTAACTGCAGGACGCAAAACATAATTTAAGGTTCTATTAGTGATAGAATGAGGGAAAATCTTTATTCCTCTAAGTAATTATTTTAAAAGCCTTCATTAGCTGTTTCATTATTTATACTGTTGGGGTCCTGCAGAAAGGAGATTGATTATTTAGGGTTCTGTCGGCGAAAAAAAATTGGTAACCGCTGCCTTAGAGCGTGGCATAAAACCCTTTATTCGGTTAAGTTTACTTTTCAGTTTTGTATTTGTTGCTGAATGCGTGGTAATACGAGTTATACTTTTGAAAATCAGAATTTCCAATAAAACTTTAAAGATAAAATTAAAAATGAATAGCTTAAATACCGGTTTGTTTTATTTCTGGAAATATTGTTTTTTTTTAAATTAAAAATGTCTTTTCCATACAGTACGGCAATTTCACTAGAATATATTTTCGCCTCACGTAACAGGCTTCATGCAAACCCAAACCCATTTGCAACATACAGGATGAATCTTGCTTCCAACTTATTGATACCAATTCTGATATTATTACCTTCATGATTTAATTAATGAAAAAATCAAAAAAAAAATATTTACTTAATATCTGTCAAAAATTGTTTCTTAAAATTGTACATTTATAATGAATTAATTAAGATATCTGACTAGTTTTGACAACTTATATTTAAATATTGATATACAGTTTTAAAAAACTAGTTTATATGCTTTATTGCGTGTGAAAACTTATAAAACTAGCAAAAAAATACAACTAATTAATTTTTCTAAATGGCCATATTAGGCATTTTTTTACATATACGCTAAATACTGTAAAACAATTCTATCGCCAAAAACAAAAACAAAATTGTTTGGAAAAATTATTTGAGCAAGCAATCATTTATGTTGTGTACTATTATCTTAAAAACAAGTTCATATACTACTGAGTTAAGGATCATTGTAGTAAAAGCAAATTTTTTTAAAATTCCACACGTGTTGAAGAAACATGCATAAAAATGAAATTTTACTTTTTTCTTTTAGTCTGTAGTACAAAAAATGTGTGCTATAATCATAAACACTCATGACAAATTGTAGACAATTATTTTTAAAAAAAATATGAGATATTGTGCTTAAGATAGGGAAAAATGGGCAAAAAACCTGATTTTGAGAAAAACACATTCAATGATTTAAAATCACTAGTCCATCCACTGTAATCACCTTGAACAAAAACTGCTATAACTTGGTAAATAATTAGAGTAAAAACTAAAATAACCAAAATTAAAATAAAAACAAAATAAAGAAAAACTAAATAACTAAATAAGAACTAAAACTAATATAACTAAATAAAAAATAAAATAACTAAAATAAAAACCAAACTTATAATCAACTCAACTTCAAAAATTTTTCCCAAAATCATGTTTTTGCACCTTAAGATATTATAAAAATATCAACACATCTTTGAAAACTAAATTAAATGTATTGCAAATAATATAAATAAATTACTTTTATGTCATTTTAATCATAGAAAAGAAAAACACGGCGTTTAGTTACATTATAAAATGAATATTTAAAAGCTTTTCGTAAAAATATTAAATTTAAAATTTTAAATTCTTTCTGAGAACTTTTGTAATAAATTTCAACTTTATTTTTGTGTCATTTGAAAGTTGATCATTAATTTTAAAATAACAACTATTATAGTTCATATCAGTTTTAAAATGCCTTTGCCCAATTTTCAACTAGCAGAGACAAAACTAAAATATTCCCTAACTAAAAAAAATATGTTTATACCAACAAAAATGAAATTATCATGCTTTTGTTAGGCATATCCTAACATAAATTTTTCTACTGCTCTTGTACATTTTTGAAGAAAAAATTAATAATGTAGTTTTAGGCTTATTAAATGTAAAACACAACTATAAAATAGACATATCTCTAAAATCCCAAAGGTATTTACTTATTTTGCTTGCATCATATTAAGGATCTGGCATACACCACCACAAAAATAAATATCTCTCTTAATAAAAACGAATGTTTTTATTTTCTACATGCATTTTTCTAAGTCTTTTATCTTTTATGCAGCAGAGTGAAATAAATTAATTTTTATATCTACAGTGTTTACAACATAACTTGCTTATTCTGGTATGAGTTCACGATGAACCGTACTTATGAGAAATCTGTCTGAAGAAGCTTTAAAAATAATTTCCTTTGTATTATATTCCAAACCTTCATTCAATACTTAAAGAAAGTATTTTATTTCATGAGAACAAAATAGTGTTGACTCGCGTAAAAAAATCGTAGTAATGCTAGAAAACTGTGTTCACTAATAGAGATAGAGGATGAAATTTTAAGAAAAAAGTTATATTTAAAGAAAATCTTCAAATAATGAGGTACCTCGAACGATGTCTAAGGAGTTATATTTTAGAACAATATATTTTAAAAATTATTATTACTTTTTTGGATTCCTATATATTTCCTTTAAACTGTTGTACTCGCATATTAATATTGCTGAGTGTTCTTTTAACAAGTGTTTTAGCTTTGCGTTTCACTATCCTGAGGTGTGTTCATACTACTTTTTAACTTACATTGTATTTAAAAACGTAAGAAGAGTTTCATGAAAACTGTAAAGTTCTCCCCACATCAAGATTGATTGATTATCTATTTTTACAACAACATTTTTTAGTATATATAAGACCTTTTTTTACATTACTGTACAGTGAAGCGAAATTCTGGTAAAATTACAGTTCTTAATGGGTAATGAAATTTTAGGTAAAAAAAGAAATAATTTTGATTAATAAAGCCAAAATATACGGTATTTAAAACATTCATTTGATAATTTTTTCGTTCATATAATGGTAAAGTTTGCCGGAAATTTTTGTTTTCAAAATTATGTTTTTTACTACCGTATATTCAGAGAAAAAAATACAAAACTGAAAACTATATTTAACGGAATAAATAGTTTCTCTGCCATGGTCTAAGGTATCATGATAAAATTACTAAAGTTTACCACATTTACAAATATTTTAAAACCATACTGTTAAAGTTACCAAATCATTACAAAGCCATTTCGGTAAGGTTACCGAGTTTTGATGTTCCCTTAGAAACACATTAAATTGAACCACATTCTTAGGTATCATGATAAAATTAAGTAAGGTATCATGATGAAATTACTTCTAAGATATGATAAAATTACTAAAGTTTACCACATTTATCAAATATTTTAAAACCATATTTTAATTTTACCAAGATCATTACCAAACCTATTCGGTAAAGTTATCGAGTTTCGGTATTTTCTTTGGCAGTGTATGAAAATAGGTAAATTTTATATGTACACCGTTTACCTATTTTCATAGACAATTACCCAACACACAGTTACCTAACCATATATACACAGTTTATCTATTCACTCTTTGATATTTCACTAAATATTCAGCTTTGAATTGACTATCTAATGTTATGTTTACAACTCATATTTAACTTAAAAAGATAACAATAGCATTACAAAATTTTAATTTGCTTCAATTATCAAGAAATTTAAATATTTATGTTATATTTTTCACGAGTTCCCTTTTAGAGAAGTTGGGATTAAAATTGTATCATAAGGTATCTTGAAAAGCATATAGTGCCATTTTGCTATAGCCTGTCTTGTAATCAGTTTAAAGGCATAAGATAAAGATTAGGTTCAACTTATCAGCTTCGTTAGTAATACGGATGAGACGGCCTCTCTAATTCAGGGCTTTATGTAGACTATGGGTACTACCACGTTCATTAAATTTATCTGACTTAGCGAATTAATAATAATTAAAATGCAACTATAAACTAGCAATTATCACTAATGTTAACTTTAAAATGTATGAAAAATTAAAACGCTTATGATTAAATTTAAATTAAATGGCTAGCGCTTAACCAATTCGAAAATTCCTTCCGTTTTTTGCTCATTCACTCGAAAATTTTGTCATCGAATGTTCTAATGTCGACAGTGAATTTCCTTGTACTTCAAATTATCTGCACACCAAATTTCATAGATTTTGATAGA
Organism: Parasteatoda tepidariorum; assembly: GCF_043381705.1. NCBI lineage: Eukaryota > Metazoa > Arthropoda > Arachnida > Araneae > Theridiidae > Parasteatoda > Parasteatoda tepidariorum. Next base: position 44,296,670 of record NC_092213.1, read on the forward strand.
ATGGTATCTAAGTCTGTAAATGACAAACAGTAAGTTTTATATCTATAGATAGATGGTCGAATTTATTTTAAATTGTAAAGAATCAAATTTTTTCAGCTTTTAAAAGGACATAATTTTACGTGGTGAAATACAAAATTTGAGCTATATCGGTTAAAAGGTTCCTGAGAAGTCGAATTTTAAAAATACTGCTTCATTAAAATTCGCTTTCTTATGAATTACTCGACCTATTTCGCTCGAATTTTGTATTTGCTATGTGGAATTGCATTCTTTAAAATTATATAAAAATTTTATACCGTCCAATTCAAAATATCCTTTTGACTAAAATTAAATAAAAAGAATAATAAATATTTATTAGAAATTATTTTTGCATGGAACTATCTTTGAGTAAATAAATTTTATAATTATGTGCAAATATTTTTAAATTCACTTATAAAGCTCTACAGATGTAGCGAAACAGGGTAAAAAATTAAAATTATCATTAAGGGCTCCAAGCTTTGGACCGCTCGCCTAAACAAACTATTGGGACCATATTTCCCAAAATGTGGCTACTTCCTCTATTTTAGGAGTTAGAAATCCGAATCCGTCGAAAGAAATGTATGTTCTTTCAGAAAAATGATTTTTTTTAGTCTTAAATTAATTAATTAGCTTATTTAAAGCCCCCCCCCGAACTTATGAGATTGAGTTTTAAGGCGTGAAGATCTGATCATTAGATCAAACGTTATCCGTTGTGGTCTGATTTTTATTTTGCGCAATATTAGTAGAGTTTATCTACTTTTCAAAACTATATTTTTAAGAACTTTTCATACTCGAGTTTATAACGTTTTAAATAATCTCATTTGAATTCTAATTTCAGTTTTAAGTGATTAAGCAATTAAAACAACACATAAAATAAAAAAGTAGTTCTAATGGAATAAGCATTTAATATTCCTCATGAATTTATATGTCATGAAAAATTATTAGGAATTCAATAGGCTGTTTTTCTACTTTCCTTCTTTTATTGCAAATTAAATTTAATTGGAAAAATCAATATTAATTCCTTTTGTTTCACTTTTTTGCAACTTTTACTGCGATGAAATCAAACAGAAAAACAAAATTCTTACCACTGTTTTATCTAAGCTAATTAGGAATCTTTGTGAAAAATTTACTTCCAATGAAGTAAAAACCTTTCACGTGAGAAGTTCTGTGTCACTTGTTTGCATTGAGAGAAAGTTAATTAAGTTTGTACTTTTGTTCAAAAAAGGTGGGGACTTTTTCTGCTCCGTTAAAAGCAGTGTGATTTTGATTATTTTATACGTTTGATTACATTTCTGTTTTATTCCAATTATTCTTCCTTATTTTTTTATTTTCACGTCAATTCAAAGGTGATTTCGATTTGCGTAAAATAAAACTTTTTTCTACCTTTATAGTTTTCAAAATTTGCAAGTGTATAATATTTCACACAGGGCCCAAATCCAGCTCCCAAATAGTATTGTTAATCTTTCATTCAGTACGAAACTTGAATTTCAGAAAATTATAGTGTAATCATGAGAAATTTTTCAGTGCTATTCTTTTCCAGGTTTTATGAGATTACGTATTTTTATCATCTAGCTTGATTGAGAGTTGATTAACTTACATACGTGCATTGGTTATGTGAAGAAAACTCTTAAACTGCCTATATGTTAAAAATCTTACTTATTGAAATCAAATTTCAGAGTAGAAATCTTTAAATTTACATTGGCCAGCCTTTACAGAATTATCAGGCTTTTTAACTTACCAAAATTTATATTTAAAGACAGAATAATAATGGTGTAGTATCAATTCGACAAAATTCAATTTTGAACAATGTTCAAAATAATAAAATAAATCCAAATGTAGAAAATATTCGGAAAATGATTTGAAAATGACAATTTTTTTTTATGGTGAGTGAAAGTGCTAGGCAAGAATTTTAATTTGAAATTTTAATTCGTTGATGATTGGTGCGAAAATCTGAGAAAAACTGTTTGTGGAAAACTGTTTTAAACTGTCAGCCTGAACAGCTTCAAACTGTGAAATACACGGAGAAAGACAACAAGAAAACGAGTTTTTTTTTTGCAGCGCGAGGGTAATGATTGAAAGCAGAAAACAAATCTTTATTTATTTTTAAACAATTTTTTTTTCTGTAAAAAATAGGTTTTTTATTATTATAAAATGCTCGTTTTCTTACTGTGTAAATATTAAAAACAGGGTACTTTGGTTCATACAGTGGTCTGAAGTTTTTGAAGTAGATAAAAGGAATAAACTTTTAAAAGGAAATGTAAAAAGTCAAATAGGTACCCTGGTTTTTCTACATAATTAACGTTTAAATAAACTTTGCTCAAGCTCTCAAACAGCACTGAAGAACTTTCATAAAGTGCACAGCTTGCATTTTAGGAAAAATTAGTGTTATCACGACAAATTTTCCTGAGCTATTCTTTTCCAGTCTTATGGGATAACCTATGTTTACCATCTAACGGTAGTGCGTGTGGATTAATTTACGTGTTGATTAAAATCGAAATCGGAGTACTTTATTTAATCAGTGTTCCATTAGTATTAAAGTATCTTCTTAATATTGTTCAAAAATCCATATCATTAACCTTCTTAAGTTTTACTACATTATTCTATATGAGTTCAAAAACATTATTCTTAAAAAAAGAATAAAAAAGTGAAATAAAATTTAAAAAAATATTATTCAGTCAAAATTAGGATACGATATATAATATAAATCGTCAGCATAATTCTATCAGAATTAAAATAGGTTTTTCTGTTAAAATAATAGAAACAATTATACAACGTCTTGCGCATGTTAGATATTAAAATGAGGAAAATGAGAAACTGTTTTAATATAACAAAATTGAAAGAGTGCAATCTTTACGCATTAAACTATTTTAAAACTCAGAACAAAGCAATAAATTTCGAACCTCAATATTTTCTTATTTATAATATATANATATATATATATATATATATTAGTGCCAAATTCGTATATTATAACGTAAATTGTAAACTTTTTAACTTTATAACCTAAGATTTGAATCTTCTAACTATTTTGCTATAACAGACACTAGGGTTTAATTAAGTTAGAAAAACTTAACGAATGACAAATTTATTTTAAACAATTTGTCTACTGCGAACGCCAAAACACGCTCATTATTTACAAAATATACTCTATAAATTTAGTTTGATCCAAAATTTATTTCCCCGCATGTAGTGCTTAGATAAAATAAATTATGTTACTCTGCAATAAATATCTGCTTAGTTATTTAAATACTGCTTAGATAGAAGGAAACTTAAAACACCCTTGAGAGTATTCTTAAAATAGGAAATAAATGGTCAAAATAGAACCAATTAAATTTAATACTCTAGTTAGCAGATAAAAGTTGAAAATTTAGATAGGTTCCAAGATACTTTTGGAGACTAATTTTAAAATTTTTATTCAGATTTTTTTCAAAATTGATTTTATTGAAACAAAGCATGATATTAATGTATTAAAACTCAAAATTATTACTTTTTCATTTTGAAGGAGTGTAATGGGTTCAAATATTAATATAAAGTTGTACTTTTTTATCAAGCATATAATTTTTTACAATCTTTTTTTTTTTACATTTTCTCGAACTCAAATGCTTGTAAACATTATTCTTAAGAAACAGACCACGGAATAAATATATTATTGATTTCTAAATAATTTATAGATTATAGCAAAATCTTGGCAAAAATGCGACTAATGTTTTTTTCTTAAATTTGGCTGTAAAATTTAAGTCACTAATTTTAAAAATTTTTTTTGTTAATTAATGTTTTTTACACTGATAAAAAAAAGTATGGTCAAAACTCAAATTTACCAGAATATGGCAACATTTACGGCGGTGTTTCTGGCTCATCTGGGAAATTTTTATCGAAGCAATTTCGGAAATATTTTGTAAGAATTAATAATAAAATATTGTTTTATTATAGGTGATTAACTTTAGTAAATCTAGAAAATTAAGTAATTTTATCATGATCTCTACAATATGTCATAAAAACCATTTATTCAGTTTTTTGTATTTTTTGCGAAAATTGTAACATAATAAGAACTATAATTTTTAAAACCAAAATTTAAGGTAAACCGTTATTGCAGGAAAGAAAATAGCCAAATGAATGGTTTAAATACTATTTATTTTAATTTTATTAAAAACAGTTGTGTTTTTATGCCTTAAATATTTATTACCGCGTAGTACGGTAATTTTTCCATATTTTTTTTTCTCCGTGTACATCTGTACCTTTTCTGTAGGCACATATGTAGGAAACATTTATACATAATGTCGAGCAAATAGGTTAATATTTATTAAAGAACTATATTGAAATATTTTTTTATTAATCAAAAATATTAAAAAACATTTTATAATAGCAGAATGCATAACTGCTTAAAAATTCCAAGAATTAATTTTTAAAGACAATACGGCTAGTATTAGTTCAGGACTTAAAGTTTATCAAATTAGATTGCTAAAATAGTATTAATGGTTGTTTAAAAAAGGAAATAATATTTTTTTTAAGAGTTAGTTTTCTTAAGTTAACTATATTCCGTTATAAAAGAAGCATACAATCTTCTTTGTTTAGCAAAAACAATTTAAATATCATTAGTATACTGTTATCATGATATTAGTTAAAATTAATGAATCCTCTTGACAAGGAAAGTAATTAAACTTTTTATAAATAATTGCTGTAAAATACATATTAGATCTGCTTTTTTATAAGAATGAAATGAAGATTCATTAAAATACGAAATAAGAAAGGAATTCTTTCTTTTAAAATTTTTGTTGCAATTAATGAATGTTTTTACAGTTTACAAATAATCTGATCTTTAAAATTTTCATTTATTTCACTCTAAAAATATTTTGTGACTAAATGTAATCAATAAGTGTTTAGTATTAACGTGTTAGATGTGTATTAACGCGTTGTTCAAAATTTACAAACACTATTCTCATAAATAACTTGTGATTTCTTTTTCTGTATTCCCTACTAAATTACTTTGAAAAATTATGGAGGATTTGAATGTTTGAATAATGCATGATTAATTTAAGTTTATTAATAAATTTTGTCAATAAAATTAGATTAGATTTTCTTTTAACTTTAAATGAAATAGTTATCAAAAATAATAATTTATAACGTTAGAATGTGTAGCGTTTTAAATAGAAAGTTTAAGCAGCGAGTTTTAATATTGTTTGGAGCATTATTCTGGCGAAATACAATAAATAAATCCACGAAAACTAGACAAAATTAAAAAATAAGGAAACCAAAATCCAACTGAAATCACGCGAAACTTTTATCTAACGTACATAATACGGATTCTTACTTCGATGCTAAAAAGAAGCAAGTAATTTTGTGAGGACGTAAAAAGTAGTTACTGCAAGTACAGATCATGTTATTTGGAACCGTAATTTGATCCGCCTCAGTAGATTGCTCTTCTTATATAACACTTAGAAGTTCTTATGGAATGACCTAAATTCATGTTAAATCCTTTATTTATCAAATATTTATTTCTTTCATTTAACAAGATAAAGATATACTATTTTGATGTCCAAAAATAAATATTTGAAGCACTAATTTTTGTAACTCAGTTTTTTTTGACGATTTCGCTTTTTTTATAAACTATAAAATGCTCATTTCAAAATAAAATAGGAGGAATGTGGTTTTTAAAACAATTGAGTAATAATGTTTGTAACAATGAGTTTTCTTTCCAATTCTATCCCGATTTTTTGTAGTATTAGATTTACTTTATTTAAACAATTTTTTCAAATAACACATATACTTGGTTTCTATGTATGTTAATTTTGTTTCCATATTTGATTTCTTCAAATACAACTTAATTCTTAAAATATTTGACGTAATTCATTGCTTTAATTTATATTCTTTAGAACTGCCCAATAATGTACGCTAGTTTTCTCAACATATTAATATATGTCCTCGGTTTACATGAGTGATAATTTTATTTTCAATGTTTGATTTCTTCAAATTCAAATTAATTTTTATATTCTTCGACATTAGTCCGTGCAATAATTATCCAATAATGTATTAATATATGCTAGTTTTTTCAATTTTTTTAATGTATATTCTCGGGTTCCAAGTACGTTAATTTTATTTTCAATATTTGATTTCTTTAAATACAAATTAATTCTTATATTCTTTGACATTGTAGTCGATGATATAATTTAATTTTTTTAAGATTGTTGCTTTGCTGAATTTATCAGATATTCTTACACATAATGTTAATCAAGCAAGAAATGTGCTTCAAAAAGATTTAGTTTAATTAAATACAAGGTTCACTTTTTATATTTTCCATAAACACAAAAGTCAGATTTCTTTGAATCAGTCTGATTTTTAAGGAAAAATTGAAAATTACTTTTGTGGTAAGCCATGCGTTTAGACTTATTTTTGAACTTAAAATGTTCTGATATAACTTTGGATTAAACCCATTTTATATTCATTTTGCTGGTATATATTTTCCGAAGTGAATATATTTCTGTCACTGCAGTTTGAGCTTCGTTGAGTCAAGTTACAAAGGCACAAGTTTGCTCTTTGAATTATTCATAAAATCACTGTTTTCTTTCATAGATATATTTTACTGCTTGAAAATCGTAATTCTTTTTTTTTGCAAGATAAAAATAAAGTCTGTGCAAAATATATTTTAGAAGAAACCTGAATACTAAAATATACACATTCTTCATTTCAATTTAGAATCAATATAAAACTATATGTTTATTTTTATCAATAAACAAGGATATTAATGCTTAAATTGTTAAACATATTGCGATATTCAAAGTTGTGCATTATCTTCTTAAATTGTAGTGAAGATTGAAAACGTTCTGGATATCTTTTTATGTCCTATTTAAACATTGATTAAAGCATATAATTTTATACTAATTGATAAGTATTATAAAATTATTTAAGACTATATTTTTTAAAAAAATAGTTTTCTTTAATTTTTTTTTATATTATCAATAATAATATCGCGAAATTGAAAAATCAATATTTAAATGTAAATCTATGGCATGATTAAAAAAAATAGTAAAAATTTTTAAAAGGGCAAATAGTTCATAGGTCGGTCACTGTTTTAATTTTAATTCGTGGCTTTTTCTGCAATGCGTGCTGCACTCAGTACATAGTCTGTGTACAAAAGACTCTTATAGATTTTAAACTTAACAATGCGTCCCTAAAAGGAATTAAAATTTCCTAAAATACTATGACCGGAACTACATTTAATTGCCATATGCATTAGGGATTCATTAAATTATTTATTTAAGATTGAATGATGCCAAAGAAATTGTAGTAAAACTATAAGAAAAATACATGTGATTACAAGATAATATTTTTGCGGTGTGTTTGAATGGACGTAATAGAATGAATGATCACAGTGAGTAAATGATCACCATAATAACAGCTATGTTCTTATTGATAGCAATTATAATTTACTCATTATGATTTATTCATGTAAGTACAGATAATTTATGGATTATATTAATTCATGATTTAAGAGTATGTACTATACTTCGGGATATGTCACAGAAAAACTTTTTGTGAGCTGTGTCCAAAACAAATATTGAACAATGAAATTTATCTTAATAGCTTCAAATTAACTGTCTTCGAAAAAGATTGTTAAAATATTCAGGCGGTATGCTAAGAATAAAAAGTCAAAATTGAGAATGTCAGACTGATAACAAAGTCAAACACAATGTAAAAAGTTTATTTATTCTTAATTCTTAACTTTCATAATGTATACACTAAAATTTGAACATCAATGAAATTTTTTAACCTAATTATTTCAATCACTTAATCATACTCCTTAAATGGAAGTAATTTTATAAAAGTATGGAGTTTTTTGACCTAGAATGTAGCATACTGTACAATAAAGTGTTTAGCTTTTTCCTTTGAAGAACACTAGAAAAACTTATTAAAGAAGCAATAGAGAGGACACTTTGTGAATTTTTAAAAATTTTTTAAAAGAGCGAATCTCTTAAAACTGGTTTCATGTTAAAATATTTGCCTCAAGTTTTCTGAAAATGCCCGTATTAGTTCAAAAGTGCTCAATGAATACTTTAAAAGGACATTTGTTTTTTCCAAAGCATGATATTTTCATAGTCCATATTAAAAAAGATATAGAGCTGACACTTTGTGAATTTTTTAAAATATTTTGAAAATAGATAATCTCTTAAAATTGTTAAAATATGTCCGTCAAAGTTTCTGAAAATGCTCATATTTGTACAAAAGTATTCAAACAGTGTCTTTAAAAGAGATTTCTTTTTTTTATTAAAAAAATGATCTTTCCCGAGTCCATATTAAAGAAGCAATAGAGCGGACATTCCTCAATTTTTTTTAACATTTTTGAAAATAGCTAATCTCTTTAAACCGGTTTCATGTTAATTTATGGGTTTCACATTTTCTGAAAATGCTTACATTTGCCCAAAACTAACCAATAAATGTATTTAAAAAAGTTTTTTTTTTTTACCGAATTATGACGACATTTTTACAGTCCATGTTAAGGAAGCAAAAGAGCGGACAGTTTTTGAATTTATTTAAATTTTTTGAAAAGAGCGAATCCCTTAAAATTGGTTTCATGCTAAAATATGTGCGTCAAGTTTTCTGAAATGCCCATATTTTTCTAAATGCTCAGAGAATGTCTTTAAATTAGATTATTTTTTACCAAATAAAACTGGTTTCATGTTAAAATATGTGAGTCAAGTTTTCTGAAAATGCTCACATTAATCCAAAAGTGCTTCAACAATGCTTCTAAATTATATTTGTTTTTGCCAAAACATTATATTTCCACAGCCCATATTGAAGAAGCAATAGAACGGGCACTANTTTTTTTTTTTTTTTGTTTTTTTTTTTTTTTTTTTTTTTTGAATTTTTTGACAAGAGCGAATATCTTAAAACTGGTTTTGCGTTAAAGTATATACGTCAAAGTTTCTCAAAATGCCAATATTTGTATAAAAGTGCTCAAAGAATATCTTTAAAGGGAGAATTTTTTTACGAAGAAATTATATTTCCTGAGTCCATATTAAAGAAGAAATTGAGTGAACACTTCGTATATTTTTTTTCAAATTTTTAAAAAGAGCGAATCTTTCAAAACTGGTTTCATGTTAAAATATGGGCTTCACATTTTCTGAAAATGCCTACATTTGTCCGAAAGTAATCAATGAATGTCTTTGAAATAGTTGTTTTTTTTTTACCAAATTATGATATTTCCACAGTCCATGTTAAAGAAGCAATAGACTGGACAATTTGTCAATTTTTTAAAATTTTTTGAAAAGAGCGAATCTCTTATGACTGGTTTCATGTCAAAATATTCGCGTCAAGTTTTCTAAAATTGCCCATGCAAATCCAAAAGTTCTCAAATAATTTCTTTAAATGAGATTATTTTTCACCAAAACATGATATTTCCACAGTCCATATTAAAGTGAGAAATATGAATACGAACATTTCATTTACTTGTAAAATTTGTTAAATTGCGAACTGTAACTAATATTAGGAAATAACTAGTCTGAAATACTTTTACATTAAACACATCGTTTACACCATTGCAAACACCGTAAAGCAATTTCACTTTTGCTACTTGAGTCTCATGTAAAACTAGAGAAAATGTGACACCTAAATTTTATGTAAGAACATAGAGAAAATATTTAATAAAGTGTCAGAAATTTTACAGAAATCAATTAGTAAATCTATATAAATTACTATATGTTCTTAAGGAATTAAGTTTTTTTTTCCTGTTCCGAAACTGACTTGAGATGAAATAGGCTTAATTTCTAAGTCATTTTGACTAGCCTTAATCTAATACTTTTTATACCTTAAGCCCTTTTCAGCTCTGATAACATTAAGGTGAGGTACGAACTGCAGGAATATGATAGGAGAAAATGCTTATTCATGAGGGACACAGTTTTTATCCGGCTTAAGCAAGCCGGGTTAAGGCAGGCCGGGTTAAGCAAGGTCTCTTTCTAACACACCAAATTTTTGACATATTATTTCATGCTTCTTTGAAATTGAGCCCATTTAGATTCTGAAACCGGTTTGAGACGAAAAAGGCTTAATTGCTAGGCTTTCTTACTAACCTTAAGTAATTCTTTCTAAACCTAAACCCCTTTTCAGCTCTGATTACATTAAAGTGAGGTACGAACTACAGGAATACGATAGAAGAAAATGCTTATTCATGAGGGACCCAGTTTTTATCCCTGAGAATTGAACCGTGATCGAGGCCGGGTTAATCAAAATATCTTCATAACACACCAAATTGTTGACATACTATTTCATGCTTCTTCGAAAGGAAGCCTCTTTTGGTTTTGAAACTCGTTTGAGACGAAAAGGGCTTAATTGCTAGACATTTTTACTAACCTTAAGTAAGTCTTTCTAAACCTAAAACCCTTTTCAGCTCTAATTACATGAAAGAGGAATACGAATTACCAGAACTCAATCGGAGAAAGTGCTCATCCATGAGGCACCTAGTTTGTATCACGGAGAATTGAACCCCGACAGAGGGCGGGGTACTGGAAGTTTCTTTCTACCACAGATAAAAGGTAGAATATTACCTGTGAAATAAATAACAGTGCGTTGAAATATGTCAATGCAATTAAAGAAGCCCTTTTTGAGAAATACACTAGGAAAATTCGATTTTTTTCTGTACATTTAATTCAAAAAATTCAGTTCTGTGTGTTTCAGCGAGAATTCGGGCAATTTAACTTGTTTTTTTTTCTTCTTAGTACTTTTGATATTTTTTTCAGAGTGAAATGAATTATATCAGCGTGAAGCACTGTGGGAAGTATTGAACCATAGTTTCTTCACAATTTATTAATTAATAAAAATATATTGCAATTAAATTTTAACTTTTAAACACATTATTTTCGGGAAGAATCCTACCTAAAACACTTCGAATCAAATGTAGGAATACAATGTACTGAAAAAAGTTGGTTTGTGAAAGATATCATTTTTAATCCATTATCTCGTAATTAATATCGTTTTTAAAGCATCGTTTTATTCCATATTAAAAAAAAATGAATATGCTAAATTTACCATGTTCCTGGCACTATTGGCACGCCAAGTAGCACGGCAATTTTTAACGTAATGCTATAATAATGATTTTGGTAAAATATGGTTTTATATAAAGTTATAAAGTTTTGTAAATGTGGTGAAATTTAGTTATTTTATCCCAATTTTAGATCATGGCATAAAAACCATTTATTCGGTTTCATTTACTTCGTATTTATTTCTTTTATTTTTTTAAAAAGGTGTTGTAATGGAAACTATAATTTTGAAAAAGAAAATTTCCGGTAAATCATTACCATATGAACGGAACCAATTAAGTACCGTATGCGCACTGATGCGATGATGACACATCCAGTAGTCACGCTTACCAACGCGAAATACCAATTGAATATCGAAAGTGTATCGATGATAAATATACCGTATATTTTAGTTTTATTAACCAGAAATGTCATTACCATTCATTATGGTTATTTTGCCAGAAATATTTCACGGTGTATCGATTGATTGAAAATAAATGAGTTATATGAAAGTGCACTAATGCAAGCTTATTTAGAGAACCTTAATACGCAGGCTTAAAATATCTCAATTGTACTAATTAAAATAAATCACGTCACGCTATAATCGTTCACAGAAGTTTTTATAATTAAAGATTCAATAGAGAAACTAATAGATATTTAGTTATAAAAATATGCTTTTCTTGAAAATAATATTGCTCCATCTTATAAAATTTTCAAATTGTCACCTTATGTTCATTTAAAAAGAAGCGTAATTTAAAAAGAACTATCGATTACATCTTCAAACACACTTTTTCTTTCCTTTAACAAACGAATAGATCTATAAACGAATTCTATAGTTTTATCGTTATTGGAGAATTGAACGCAATTAATGAAGCAGATTTAATTAGCTTTGGACCATATTGGTTTTTATTTTCCGATATACTCATCACGAGCTTTGGTTTGTCTTCCAAGAAAAATCTTTCGAAATCTCTTATTGGATTTTATTCTTTTTTAATGTACGTAAGTTGGTTATTTTACTCACCACAAAACCATTCAGAATCTCTTCTATTTTAAAGATTTTGGATTGTAATCCAAAGTTTATAAAATTCAATTTAAAATAAAATTCCCTATTTAGTTTAGCATGTCTTGCAATAAACTTTTAAGTAGTTCTTGTCAACATCACTGTATTTTTGCTTGCTGTTTATACTTTTGAGGTATCTGGGATAAAATAAAATTGAGAAAAATATTTCTCTCAAATTGTGATAATGGGAAAAAGGTTTCATTAAAAAAAACTGTTCAAACTTTGTTTTCTTTTTGTCGAACATTACTTAAAATTGCTTTACGTTTCCTTGGATTTTTAAATTTAAAGAAAATATCGTTTTTATTTCTAGCTCTTCTGAGGATTTAATGTTAAAAACTAATGGTGGGTAATTGCTGAAGATTCGATGTATTTAAAATAAATAAATAAATAATCTAAGTTTGTCATATTTGTTTATACATTACGTGATGATTGTCATTCGTGCCCTTTGTTCTAAGAATTTTCTTGTGTAGTACATGGTTTATTATTTTAGTTTAATTTTTCTTAACTGAATTCTTAATCTGATATTTTATAGGAGTATTTAATTGTTTTTTTTTCTAATTTTCTTAATTTGTGTCCTTTTCCTCGTTGAATTTACAGCTTCTCTAACTAGCACATAGATTATGGTGCATTATTTTAATTTTTTTCAGCATTCTTAATTTAATATTGTACAGAGATATTTCATTGCTGATTGTCATTCGTGCCCTTTGTTTCTAAGAATTTTCTTGTGTAGTACATGGTGTATTATTTTAGTTTAATTTTTCTTAACTGAATTCTTAATTTGATATTTTATAGGAGTATTTAATTGCCTTTTTTTAATTTACTTGATTTGCGACCTTTTCCTCGTTGGATTTACAGCTTCTCTCACTAGCACATAGATTATGGTGCATTATTTTAATTTTTTTCAGCATTCTTAATTTAATATTGTACAGAGATATTTCATTGCTGATTGTCATTCGTGCCCTGTGTTTCTAAGAATTTTCTTGTGTAGTACATGGTGTATTATTTTAGTTTAATTTATCTTAACTGGATTCTTAATTTTATATTTTATAGGAGTATTTAATTGCTTTTTTTTCTAATTTACTTGATTTGCTTCCTTTTCCTCGTTGGATTTACAGCTTCTCTAACTAGCACATGGATTATGGTGCATTATTTTAATTTTTTTCTGCATTCTTAATTTAATATCGTACAGAGATATTTCATTGCTCTTTTTCTTGAATTTATTTAATTTGCTTTTTTTTCTCGTTGTTTTTACAGCTTCTGGTACTATAGCACATAGATTTATCACTTATTTACTTTTATACACGCTTTTGAATCTACTCTTTAAGAAGTCTTAAAAGTATATATGCTGAAATGTAATAAATTAAATGCAACTTTCCCTTCCAACAGTTGTCAGCTCTGTAAGAAATATTTATCTCGCTTACAATTTTAAACGCAATGTTTCAGTTTACAAATTAAGCCTCTCTAAAGTTCTTAAATTGAAACTTAAAATATATCAAATTAGCGAAATCGGCTATTAATCTCTGCTATCGGACACATGGCGCTCTAAATTGATCTCATAATTTATTTCTATAATAATTTTTTGCTTTTTCCTGATGTTGCTGCTTGATTAACACAAACTCAGGTCCGTAATACGCCTTGTGTGGATTGTTTATATGAAGCCTAGTATAATTATATTTCTCAATAATGAATATTTCCTTGCGCATCAAATGGAGCAATTTTTTACTACTTTACTTACATGTACGATCTTATTATTGATTTCCTCAGTAACAATTTACTTTTTTCAGGCATTATTCTTTTTTATTAAACTCACACTCAAATGTGTAATGGATTTTAGGTGAGTTATTTGTATTAAATCTTTTACATTTAAATTTTTAATAAGGAATTTTTTTTCAAACATAATAATTTCACATGCTACCATATTATATCCGCAATTTAAAACAATCTTGCTTGTTATTTCTTTAACAAATACTACTGACTTTTAAGGGCATTGTTGCTTAAATGACACGCTCAGACCAGTAATGTATTTGAGTGTTTAGTTTGTAACAAAAATAATTTTAAGAATGGAAGATTAAGAAGATGTTATTATATTTATGAATGAATTTAGATTTCTATTCAGAATTATTTTGCTTACTTTATTATCGCACTAAGAAGGCCCGACTCACCAACTCCCATAATTGTTTCTCATTTATCTGAGTTTTTTTGAGTTGATATTTTCTGCAAAAGCAAAAAACATTGTTCCAAAAAAAATTTATACAAATATTAAATGTAAATTTGTATAAGAGCATTTCATTAATATGTTAATCGTAACGAAGTAAAAGATAACCTTGATTTAAAATATAGACATATTGCGTTACTCAGTTAGAAGTAGCAGTTGTTTATTTACGTTGCACTAGAGCAGTGGTTTCTAAACTTAAAATCAAAATTCATAAATAATTCTGTTTCATAAAAATGTTACTACGCCTCCCTTAAAAATATTTAATCTTTTGGCGCCCCCCTGAAGATTTCATAAAATAAAAACACAAAAATTTTTACTCTTATAAAATTTATTCATACAAGCTAATGGAAAACGATATTTTAGTATTGTTTCTAATGAGATGGATGTGATTGTCTATTAGCACAAAGTTTATCAAATATTGGTGTTTGTGACAATATAGCTACTCGTAGCTCTTTTTCTACAACTAAACGAGCTCGTTATTTGGATTTTATTGCAACCAAGGCAGAAAATCCCGTTTCGCATAAATATGATGTTGCGAACGGCAGCAGTACTTTCAAAGCTTTTGTTTGACAAAGTGTTATATTCTGTATGAAGAATCAACCAGAATTGAACCAGAGATACAATCTGAAATTTATGTTTTAATGTAGTATCACAAGATAATTCAATCAATTTTTCTTTTTCAATACTTGTCAATCCAAATTCATCATCTTCTTCGTCGATAAATGGATTCTGTATCCACGCAAACTTTGTAAAATCAAGATCACCAAAATAATTTGAAAATTGGAGCAACAAATCATTCAAGTGTTCCACAAAGAGATTTTTGTTTGCTTCTATGTTATCTCGGGCGCATAAATTTAAACGCGGAAACATGTCAAGCTTATTTTTTTGAAATTTTGATTCCATAGCTCCACTTTTTTAATAAATGCTTGCACTTTGTCTTTTTGTATAAGCAAATGCAATTGCGGTCCTTGCATTGATTTATTAAGAACACTCAATTTTTCAAAAATGTCAACCAAATATGTAAGTTTAACGATAAAATTATCATCCCTAAACATATTGCCGTCTTCAATATGATTTTCCTCGAGAAACATAGCAATTTCTTCTTTGAGTTCAAGTACCCTTTGAATAACTTTTTCACGAGATAGCCAGCGCACTTCACAATAGTACAGAAGTGACGTGTAATTAGCTCGCAAATCTTCACACAGTTTTGCGAACAACCTTGCTTTTGATGGACTGTTTTTTATGTAATTTATAACTTTCGTTACTTTTGCAAAAACATTGTTAAGTTCCTCGCTTATAGTTTTTGATACGTGAGCTGCTCTGTGGAGCATGCAGTGCGTCCAGAGAACCTCAGGTATTTTCAATTTAACTTGTGTTTGAAGACCAGTTTTGTGTCCAGTCATTGATTGCGCCCCGTCAGTACAGAGCCCAATGCAATTATTCCACATTATGTCATTCTCATTAAAAAATCTGTCGATTATTTGGAAAATTTCGTAGGATGTGGCTCTGTCTGGAATTGGTTTACAGAATAAGATATCTTCAATCATATTAGTATCGTCAACATTTCGAACATATGCAATTAAGTGTGCGTCTTTAGCTACATCAGTAGCTTCATCTACTTGTATGGCGAATTTTGAAGTACGCATTCGAGAAACTAATTGGTCACAAAGATCTTCAGATATATTATTAATTCTTCTGCCAATTGTATTATCAGCAAGCGGTATTTGTTGCAGCTGATTCGTATAAAATTGGCCAAACATTGTTTTGACCATATCAATAGCTGCTGGCAAAACTAAGGTTTTTACTATTGTGTGGGTTTTTTTACATTGCTCGATTCTGTACGACACTAGGTATGATGCTAGAAATGCATTTGATGGAATATGAAAAAAAAAAAATTGAAATTTTGCTTGTTTTTAGATAACTCATCCAATTTTCTTTCAAAATATTCTTGGGGCTTACCAACGTATTCAGAATGAATAGTTTCAAGGTGCTGTTTCAATTTGCCGGATCTCATACTTATCAGCAGCCAAAACTTTTGAACACAACAAACACATTGGTTTTTCCACATTATCGTTAATAATATTAGTAAATCCGAACGATAAATAGGATAAGTCGTATTTCCTTGTCTTGGGAGTTCTTCCTTCCTGTTCCTTGTGGCTTGTATTCCCACTACTTGTGCCAACATCAGAATCTTCATTATTAGTGGATTTTCGCTTATATCCTATCAAAAACTTATCCATTTGTCTGGAAATATTAGGAATAATAATATATTATTCAGAAAAAATAAAACTATTAAATTACTTACTATTATGATCAGTGGACAATCACGTCAATAACAATAGAAACACAACCTAACACTGCTGAACCAATTAAATATTAGCTGTGACACGAAACAAATTGGTGAGCTAAACGTGCTTCGATCTTTTCTTGATGTGTGGCATCCAGTGGCGTTAATGCGCGCTCATCTGGCTTTTGTTAAGTTGTGTCGGTCGAGTGGCGCTACTGTTGCAAAATTAACGACGGCCTTGGTTCAAAAGATTTGCCGGAGTCTAGGACGTCTAGGTATATGGATGCTAAGTTTCGAAATGTTTAGTTGAACTATGCGCGATAAAGCACAATGGTATTTTTTAATTTATTCTCTCATTTTTTACATAGAAAACTTTATCAGTAATTTGGAAAATTGTTCATTGTGACTAATTTTCCCGGCTCCCTTTAGACTAGTTCGTGCCTCCCAGTTTGGAAAACGTAGCACTAGAGCAAGACATCCTAGATGAAAACATGTCTTCGGATAGTTTACCATAAACGAAAATTCTGATCAGTTCGTGGAGTACTTTAGTGATCCGAGCATTGTGACATCTTTCTCATTTCCTCCACTACGCAGTTTATGTTCGTTCCTTCGTATTACTTTCTCTCTTTTACTTTCCAGCACATGTGAAGAATGACTTGTTTCGTTACTGAGAACAGCCTTCTTTCCATCGAATTTAAATTGCCAACACGATTCTGCCTTGTTCGCGTGTTTATTAAAGAAGTAATGTGGACTGCAGGGCTTCTATTATCAAATCAAATTTTTAAATATCAAAATTCAAGGTGTTGTGGTTCCCGAACCCAGACAAAGTGAAAACTCTGTGTAAGTAGACGGCGTAGAATTGTGAAAGTGGACTTATTACAAAAAGCGATTTCTTGCTGCTGTATTAGGAAACATCATTTAGGCTTAGCTAGAAAACTGATTGTTATCACTTGTGAAAATGCTAGTCCGTAGCTGTTTTCCATGTCGTCATCCGCAATTCTACGTTCCGTCCACAGCCGATAGGCTCAAGTTACTAGCGGCGTTTAGTGAGGCTAACTACTTCATTCAGAAGAGTATTCAATTAAACAACGAGATGTTTCTTCAAATAAAAGACAGAGCACTTCTCGAAAGTTAAATAATGTAACTCAGTAAAATCCTAGAATAGCCCACTTCTTGGCGACTTTTTGAAATCTCTCTAAGTTGGCGATTATTACTTGGATCAACGTTTCTCTTTGATTATCAAAATTTTTTTTTTAATTATTACAAATAAGTTATGTTTTCGAAATTAAATTTAGATCCATACATCATTTAATCATCACTCTCTTGTCTTTTGCATTCAAAAAAATTAATAATTCACTCGTCCATTCGCTCGCCATTTTACCGTAAAAGGAAAGTTAAAAAAATGAAATGATAATGGTAATAAATGAAACAACGGTTAAAAAATGAAATAATAACGTTAATTTCAACAGCAAGAGATCAGAAGTATAAATGTTGAAAATATAATCCATTTTACCTTTTTTCTAATGAAATCCAACCTTTGCGTAGGTATAGATATCAAATAAACAATTAAGTTTAAGAATTTTGGTGGTATGATCGGACGTTCAAAATAATCTCCTCGGAATATCTTCCGGAAGCCTAATTTGACGAGATTTCAAAAAATTGCTTGGGGAGATTTTTAAAATTTTGCCACAGGGTGGGCTATTTCAGGATCCTCTTCTTCACTTAAACATCTTCATGACTTTTTCCCATAGCAATGTTATCCTGTGAAATTTTTGAGTATACTCATTTTTTTTTCAATTTCATTTTATTTATTTTTTTTGCCTTACAAAACCACCAAAAAGACCAAGATTACAGCAAACAAGCAACCATAGGGGCCAAGTTATTTTATTCAGGTCAATTCAGTTTCTTCTATTTTCTAGGAGGAGTTAACTAGAGCAAGTGACCCAGTTATGAGAAAGAAAGAGAAGATTCTTTTAGAAATAGCCTTAATCGTTAACTAGACTTATACCATTATAAGAGAATTTTTTTTATCCCTTTGTATTTTTTTTTTATTTGATACATTTTTTTAAAAATTTTAATGAGCATGCTAGAGTATATGTCTGGCTAGTCTTTCTCTCTCTGTATGTTTTTGTACTTTCTACATAAACTCAAGCGCAATTATTTTAAAATAAATGTCTCGAAAGTAATAAATAAAATTTTTACAACAAACAATAAATAGTTACTGTTTAAAACTAAAAAAAATGAGAAAAAACTCATAAAATCACAAACAAACTGGAATAAATAAAAATTCATATTAAGTTCAGAAATAAAAATGGTCCATTTGATTTTTACTCCGCAGTCGCATTTCTGAGAGCTGCAGAGTGACCCGCGTGATATGTTTTCCGATTAGTTTAACAGTTAATAATTTTTTCTTTTGTCGTATGCCCGTTTAGGCAGTGGGGGTGCGATTGTTCTGTTTTTCAGAGGCGCCATCAATGGCCAGGAATTCGCCTTCTGACACGCCAATCACACAACCACAACCCGTTTATAGGGCGGGTCACATTTACACACAAAGGGGAAAGGGCATAGAACACGCACACAGAGAAAAAAACATCCATGTCATGCCCGGGATTCGAACCCAGGACCTTTCAGATGCAAGGACAGCTCGCTGCCCCCTACCCTGGCCGGTCGGCAACAATTAATAATTCTGGAACTAAAAATCGTATTCCACATTTTTTTTATTCCACCCTACTTCCCACTCATTACTAAACACAACTTCGTACGATGAAATCTTATTGTTTTTGCTTAACAATTCAAAATCGGCCGAGATAGCCTGGTTGGTTGGACGCTGGACTCACGGTCATGAGAACGGGAGTTCGAATCCAGCCGGCCGAACACCTCCCGTGTAATAAACAGTGACTGGTACTCGTTAATTCTGTCAGATCACAAAATCATCCATGTTCCGATAACAAATTATATTTCTGGAGACACTGGACTGGTTATTGATCGTCCTCTAGTACAGTTCAAAATTACAATCTGTGGATGAATGAATGGATATATCAATGGCTTCGCCTTCTAAATGGGTGTCACATGCTGCAGAAGTCGAACTCTGGGCCATAGATGGCACCACTAGGAAATTAGACTCCTTTGCCTTAATGGCCTGCGACGACAACAATAAGGCAAACTGAAATGTGAAGTTGAACAGCCAAAACGGCAGTGGTACCAGCTCTTACTGTTCTTTGATACAGTCAGTTAAACATGCAATTCAGATTTACAAATGCTTTAATGAATAACTGATCTAAGATTTTTAGATTAACTGATGTATGCATTTTTAGATAAACAACATTGTTTTGTCCAGTTTTCTTTTAACGATATCACACATCATTCCTAGCATTTAAATAAATCAACGAGTTGATTCTGTTTTCCTACAGTTTCTAATAAATAAATCAATATGCTTAGTTTTAAAAAAAAATTTTATAAAAAAAACTAATTTGAGTTAAATCTGGCTCGTGTGGTTTTTCAAATAAGAGGTTAATTAGCATGAAATGAAATAGTCCTGAAGGACTACTTGCTAATCAAGAGTTCCAATGACAAACCAATTTATTTTTTAGATTGAATAAAAGTAATTGGTAATTCGCCAGTGTTTAAATTTTGACCTAGATTTAAGGAGAGATTTTTTGTTTAAAATTTAATTCAAAAGAGAATTAGTTTCTGGCATTTTTTCTAAAGATGTTTCACATTCAATATCATCAAATTAAAATTTATTTTCATATATCTAGCTCAAAAAATTTAAATTTCTCTAATTAAATTTATTTTTAAGAACTGACGCAACAATTACTTTTTGCTAAATTATTTCAAATTACATTTAATGCACTTTTTTCGTTAAAACTTCGTTAAATAGAAGGCCAATTTAAAACTATTCGTTAATTAACAGCAATTTTTTTTAAACAGCTAAACAAATAAAAATGACACCTGAATCTCATTTACGAACAAATTAATGATATAAAATAAAAAGATCAATTATAAAATAGGAACTAATTAAATGGGTAAATTCAATGTTTATTTTTTATTAGAATTCGGTATATTGGCTTATGCTTGTAGATGTTTTCGTATGTTTCCATAATATTCATTTAAAACTATGCTTAATGTATGTTAAACTATTTTTGTTATTTCATATATTATTCATATAATATTTTGTACCTCATATTTTAAAAATACCGCTATTCGAATATTCCAGACACGTCTGTTTTTGTATTTTTCATGATTTATTTTAATTCGTTACTTTATTTGATTATTTCTGTTGCAGAAAACTATTCACTTTTATTGTTATGTTTTTCGAATTTGTTTGTACTAAATATATTTCATGAAATCCATGAAAAATATAGTTTAAAACTTTGAAGTAAAAATATGGTTAAAAAAAAGCAAAGCATTTCAGAGGAAGTAGCATTCAAAAGAATATATTTAGGAACAGTCTGCATTTAAATTTAAAGAAAAGTTAGCAATAAAAGTATGTAAATTGAAAATTGCATCTTTGAAGTATGAGATTTATTTACTTTAAAATAGTTAGAAAATATATTAAAATAAAAAAACATTGTTTCAAAAGCAATTTTTGAGCGTAAAAAGTTTAATTTTCTTTGCCGTGTTTTTATTTATTTTTTTATTTTTTCCTTTTTGTGTTAAATTATTTGCTGAGTGTTTATCAAAAACTAAAAAAAATATTTGGATAAAAGTTCCTTATGGTTTTGAGAATAAACAAAATAATTGCTGAAAGTTCAAATATTTCAAATAAAAAACTATCTTTAAAATTATTTTTACTCTTATTCTAGATTCAAAAACTTGATACAAGGTTTTATGCTTCAAAAAAAAAAAAATAACGTAAAATGAAACAAACCCGTAGAAATTAAGGGAAATAAAATTTAATAAATATAATGCAAAACTTTACATTAATAAACGTCTTATCCTGAAATATCTAAAATGGTAACAAAATCATGACATTTAAGCAAAATAACTTTTACTGCATAGAATCAAAAACTATACTCTAATACGTGTCTAATTATTAAATATCAGAGAGAAAAATACATTTATGAAGTTAACGAAAAAAAATTTTTTTTTCAAGTGATCTAAAACTATATACTAATTACATATCTATTGGTTAAATATGTGGTACATACTGTTTCAGTACGCAAAAGAGAGAAATAAATATTTATAACCATACAGCAGAAAAGATTTCTAACAAAAATCTTTTTTTTTTAATATTTATTTTAAATTCGAATTGCCCTCTACAAAATTATAAAAATATTTTTCAGTCGAAATAAAATTTAAAAAAAAAAATATTTATGTCCCACCAAAAATAGCGTGAAATTTTATGGAAATATAAGTTTTTGCATTTTTAAAGCTTAAATAAAATACAAACTTTAAGGCTTCATGTTAAAAAAAAATTATCTACATGAAAACCTTAATTTCCATTAATAACTACACGTACTTTAAATTTTCACCAAATTAAGTTTTATTATGAAAATTTAGAGAGACCTCAATAGCATTTTATACATATTCATATTTCATGCATATTAGTTTTGCTGATAATTTTCATTCTAGACTTTATATTTCTAAATTTGTAAAGTAAATTTTATTTTTAATTTATACTTCAAGAAAATAGTAACGTAAGATTTTAGCCGAAGAACCGAAATGTGGACCTGTTTAAGGAGACTTGATTTTTTTAACTTCACTAAAATTTATTTTGTTGAAGATATTTTTATGAAGAAAGACTTTTTTAGGCACATATATTTTTTTACAAATTGAGCTCTTTTCCAGCAAAATGATGTTTGCAAGTGTTGCAGCCTGAAACAAAATTTTCATTTTAACAAGCGTTTTACAAATGCTTAATATTAAATTTATTTCTCAATGTTCCTCTTATTTCATATATTTAGGGATATTAGAAAGATAAAGTAAACACAGGATTATTTTGCTCTCCATTTCACTAACAAGAGATAACACAAACTAGAGAATAACCACATAGTTACATCCAGATGGATACAAACCCGTTACCTCTACGCTTCAAAGTAGTCGGTCGAATTGTAAGAACATTCAGATCCAGTAATCTCATAAATTTAAAATTTTTATTTATTTGCAAAGAAATGCAAAATTTTTGTACTGAATACAAAGAAGAGGCTGTAGAAGAGACCTTGCTAAGATTGATAAGAGGAAATATCTCAAATTAGAGAAGAAAAAAAACAAAATTTCATCCAGGTTTTCGGTGGGGTGCGAACTCGCTACTCACTTTGCTGTATTTGGATAAATATTCTTGTTAAAAATAAAAGTAAGTTGTTGTTGTTGTTGTTCACTTACGTTACAATGGGCTATTGGTGACGGTCTGGGAAACATCCCTGAGGATGATCCGAAGACATGCCATCCCAATTTTGATCCTCTGCAGAGGGGATGGCACCCCCGCTACGGTAGTCCAACGACCTGCACGCGAAATCGAGCACTTTACGGTAGAACAATTTAACGAGGACCAATATCGCACACCCTCGGTCCCTACGCAATCTGATCCAAGTGGTCACCCACCCGCACACTGACTACAGTCAGTGATGCTTGACTTCGGTGATCTGCTGGAAACCGTATCTTAATGATCTGTCCACTGCGGGACATAAAAGTAAGAATTGCTTAAAAAACCATTATGCACTACAGCTGAACGGTTAACGCAGCACTGGAACTGAACTGCGCAATGGTCTTTTGGAAACGGACTGGAAAATATCCCAGAGGAGGATCTGAAGGCATGCTATAGCAATTTTGATCCTCTGGAAAAGGTTTGGATCCCTTGCTTTGGTAGCCTAGAGACCTACGTGGGAACAAATCAAAGTAGATACTCTTCGCAAAATTTATGTCCCTCAGTAGACAGATCGTGACGCCCGGTGGCTGAGTAGTAGCTCTTCGCTCTCCCGTGGAACAGGTTCTGGGTTTGATCCTCGGGCAAGGTTGACTCAGATTTTTATCCCTTCAGTGGTTCGATAAATGAGTACCAAGCATGCTAACTAAACACTGGGGGTTCCACGTTCGGCTGACCACCTGAACGGAACATCTGTTCCGGCATCCCAGAACCCAAGGCCAAGAAAAAATGAGATGGGCACAGAGAGTCTTGGCCCTCTATGGGCTGTCGTGCCACTGAGTTTAGTAGACAGATCGTAAGATACGGTTCGTAGTAGATCATGGTTCCTAGTAGCAATGCTCCTTGCAGCGAAGTAAACCATAAATGGCAGCGGCTATCTGACCACTTTTATTAGATTGCAAATGGATCAAAGGTGCACGGTATTAGTCTTTGTCAAACTGTTCTACTTTAAAGTGCTCGACTTCACTCACAGATTATCGATCTACCAAAGCAGTGGAGCCATTTTCTCCCCAGAGGAATCAAAATTGTGATGACATATCCCTGGATAATAATTCCCTGATTATCCATCCATCCGGGATAATCCATCTGATTATCTTGGATAATCCATTGCTAATAGCCCAGTGTGCAGCTTTAATGCTAAGTAAATAAAGTACTACTACAACTACAGAAAAATTAATACGATACATAACTGCTGCAGAGACATAATCATAATCTCCGAACTCTCGATCCAGGATTGCAAAGTAAAACATCGACAGCATGTCTGAAATGTAAATCATGATTTACTTATTCATGTGCAGCACTTCGGATATAGATGTTCCGGGGATGCACAAACTCACAAACCTCTTCCTTACTTATTTGGTGGAAATAGCATTCTACTAATGATCTACTAGTAAATGTACAATTCTGCAGTCTCTCTACTTGGATTCCCGTTTCCTTTGAATCTAAGAGATATTGCTCTTATTAACTGAAAAGCTACCTCTATGGTCGAGTGCTGTTGTCCTTCCTCCAAACGCACTGAAGTGTAAAGGTAGTGGATTCGTATCCTATCATAACCCTGGATGTATATCTGTCCAGTTTGCTCGACATATTTTTCAATATGACAAGAAATTATAAATTGTTCCGTATTAATTTATTTATTTATTGTTACACACACATATGCAGATTGTGTATTCATTCGAAAGTACGTCTGATTAAATGTCCTTGCCAAGTTAAAGAACAGTTGGAACACATTAGAGAAATAGGTTACGGTGTGATTCGAACTCAACTTCATCTTCACGTTACAGAGTATTTGGAGGAACAGGGAGATCACACGGCTTGGGAGACCATTTTGTATTAAGTACGCAGGCCTGCGTATATATGTGTAACAATTTTAATTTATTTATTTATTTTCTTCGGCTTGGAGAGAACCTCTCCGAATTTAATGTTTCATAACAACTAGAAACATTCAGCTTTTTATATTACAATAATCTGTATTGCTACGTTTCGTATTACAATGTTTTATATTGCTCTCTAAATGTTGTATTCAAACTATAAACCAAATGTGTATCATTAAAACCAGAACCAACCATCTTTTAAGAACATCGTTTACTCTCTAATTGTGGTAGAAAAAATGTGAACATAATGTGCATTAAAAACAATTTTAAACTGCCGATTTTTATATTTTAATGCTTATTTTCATACTGGCGTAGTGAAATAGGGCACTTAATATATATATACTAGAAATAACCAATATGAAGAAGGAATATTCAGGGTGCCAATTTATATTGAGATGGAATAGGCAGGTGCTGTAGGAGGTTGTAATTTGTATAGTGGGCCAGTTGAAGATAGTAATGAAAACAGAAGAAGATGAAAATTAACACTTGAACCGGATCAGAATTAATAAAAAGCTTTTATTTCATATATTTGTAGAGCTCGAGGTACCAAATATATATATATCATTCATAAGAATTTCAGTTGAATAAGTTTTGCATAGTAATATTAAAATAGGTCAGGCCGTGGGAGACAAGTCCCCACGACCTGCCTAATCAAAAGCCAAATTAAAAAGTGCATGTAATTTGTTCCCAACGGACACAGAAGCATGGGTAGGAGATCCAAAATTGGCGAATTATCAAAATATAGCATAGCCAAAACAAAGCCAACCAGCATATCAATATTGGGTTTAAAATAATACCTTGGCGATCACGAGTCGCCAACAAGTTTATGAGAATTATTACAACCATGCAACTGAAACATTTCTGCGGTTAGAAATTTAGAATAAAAAGTTATAAATAGATTTTTATTTTGGATTAGTAATGAAATAAAAAGTATCAGTTGTTGTTGTTAATTTACGTCGCACTAGAGCTGCGCAATGGGCTATTGGCGACGGTCTGGGAAACATCCCGGAGGAAAGTATCAGTTGCATTGATCTATAAGAGAAGGATAAATATTTTATGTTCGTTTCAAAAGATGAAGTCTTTGATTTATTTTAAAGGTAATTCTATTTTATAAAAAATAAGCTTAAGTATTGAAAGATATTTTAAAAGATAGGAAATAAATATGTAATGCCAATTGTGGCATCACAACCAACTTTTTACATTGCAGTGTTTTATATTGCTCTCTAGCTGTGGTTGCCCAATTTAGAACTTTTTGTTTATTGCAACAACTTGAAGCAACCGATTTTTTATATTGGACTATTTATTCTCAATATGAGGTAGCCAAATTCAGAACTTAATGTATCATATTGACTAGAAACAATCAACTTGTTATATTGCTGTCCAATTGTGGTATCCAAATTGTGAACTTAATGTGTGCTGTAGCGGATTTTAATCTGATAAATCCATCCACTCAAACTAAAGTATTTGAAAAGAGAGCTCTATGCGTTTTGCAGCAATGAATTTCAAAAGTATTCATCAATCATCTTCGTCCATGAGGCTCTTAAGTGAATCAATAACTGGAAAAAGAAGTGAAATTATCTATGAACTGTTAGAAAAAGAAAATATTTGTTGACATAGATCGGAGAATTAAAATATCCCGTGAGTACAAAATGTTTTAACATGCTCTTGGTAACTTATAAATTTTAGTATTATGTATTCTCAGATATTTTAATTTCATATGACTAAGTGATAATCTAAGTTTTATTGGAAATATTAATTCTCACTCCAAATATTAAGTAATAATTCACTTATCGTTATGCAAGTTACCTATCACACAAGAACCTAATTTTAGTTATACCATTATGACTTATCAATTCACGTTTTAAATAGTTCTTTTTACCTTTTTGGTGAATAATAATTTGTGAAATTCAATATGAAGCATCAATAAGAACATATAAAGGAAAATTCATAAGGTGTTGCTTTAAAATGATTTATCATAAATTAATAAATTATTGCCGCTATTAAGTCGCTTCATACGATGAGTTACCAATTAAAGTTGCTTATAAATAATTGATGAAATTAATTCATAAAAATAAAAATTCACGATTTTACAAATTACTTAATGAAATTAATTTGTTAAATTAAGAATAAACTAAATATTGTAAAGGTAACGTTATGAGAATTCTGCTATATTACCGACTAATAGTTAGCCATAGTCTTGAATAATGCACGTTTTGAACTTTTTTAATGTCAGAAGCATTTTCTTGCGTCATTTTCAAATTTAGGTGATAAAAATTTTTTAAAAAACGGAACAACTTAATTTTTGATACTAATATCGGATTGTCGCGTACTGAATGTAATATTAATCATTCGTGGGGATAACCTTAAATAAGCCATATGTTTTAAATTATTGATTTCGGTACCAGAGAGTAATATATCTGAATATAAATACCTCTTTTTCGAAAAGTTTTGATTTGTTTAGACTTTTTTAGTAAAATTGTATAACTCTTTTACAAAAACAAAAAGTATAGTTTCTAAAAGTTATTTATCATTTTTTTAAAAATAAATTTCATTTAATAACTGTCTTAAGACTATTTTATTTGTAAGGCATATAAATTTTCATTTTAATTTAAACTAAATATTGTCAAAGATAAAATGAACAACTTAAAGTCGGTTTAAAAGCTTTTGAGAAATGAAAATTTAAAATTTTGACTTTTCGTATTTATGGTACTTAGAAACTGTTCGCCTAATTTTATTCAAATTTTGTATTTTTTTTAAAATTTAAGTTAACGCAGTTAAAAATGAAGAAAAAAATTGTCTCAAAAATCGGAATTTTTTCGAACATTATTAACCGAAATCAATAGTTATGAAAGTGTTATTATTCTTATTTTGCACACTGCATTAATATCTCAAGTACATCACTTGAAACTTGAATATAGATTTCAGTGTTTAAAATGTAGATAATTAAATGAAAAATTGGAAATAGACACATCTTTTTTACGCAATTTCAACTTGATCGTAAAACTTTTACCTTTATTTCAATTTAAAGTAGGCTCTAAGAACAATAAAGCTAAATATAAACTGAATTAAATTTACATCGGAATTATGCAAAGCTTTAAAAACATTCATTAAAAAATGAGGCAACGTTCAAAATTAGACTATCCAGGTAAACTTCTAAATATTAATTGCTAATTTCAAGTTCTGTCCTTTGCTAGTTCCGACTGCAAATCTAGTGTTAATTATCCTCAGTTAAAAACTAATCATTGGTTAGAATCCTCTCTTCATCGGGCTAACTTTGCGAGAATTTCGTGGTATTCTGCTCCATGTAACGCAGATGTGGGCTAATAAGGAAGTGTTTGGGAATCCAATTCCGATTTTAAATAGAATAAAAACATAACTTAGTATCTTTTTTTTTACTTCTTAAGTACCATGGAATTAAAATTACTATATTATGCTTAATTAATTATATCTACAATAAATAATGAATAATTGGTCATTATTACATAAGGTTTATTATACACACTGCTATATTTAGCTTCATTGCGCATATATTATTTATTCGTCATAATATATTGCTTAAGTTATTAACAATGTAGTTTGCATAATGAGTGATAGTTTAAAATTCTGCATAATATAATATGTTATTGTTTTGAGTCATGGTGTTGCTTAAAATAATATATTAACAATTATGAAGACATAGCAAATCAAATGTGCTTAATGAGATCCATTAAAACAATTTCTCAAAATGCTGCAATTAAAAATGAATTAAATTATCCCTATTATTATTATTAATTATTATTATTATTAACATAACGCATATGGCACATAACTATTAAATAATTACACGGGCATTTTGCTCGAAAAATAATTTCTATTTTTTTTTCTTTTTTTGGGAATTAAGGCAGTATTTCTAAGACTAAGTACGTGTATTAAAATTCATGCACACGAGAAAGTTTTCCGTATCCAAAAAAATATATTTTACTCAAAAAATTTTTTTATTCAATTTAAACCAAAATATCTGATAGATTTTTTTGCATTTTTTTTGGAACTGAAAATGTCTGAGTGCTTTAGAAAAAAAATTTCAGAATATAGCTTATAACTACAAAAGAAGATTTGGTATGCATTTTCAGAATATTTTTATTTTCCATATTTTACAAAAACATTATATTTTAGATAATCCTCTTTAAAACACTTTTTTTAAAAAAAATTTCCAAAAAAAGAGTTATGCTTTGATATACCTTTTCAGTTGTTATTGAAGCTGCTTTAGCAAAATTCGTAAAAAAGAAGCTGTTAATAAAAATAACATTTTTTTTAACATACTCAATTTATGGCTTGAAATTTCTAACCGCTTATCTTTACTTATTATTCTTTTTTTTTACCAGCTAGTGAAATAGCTGATTAAGAAGACAAGTCTTTTGGTTTTTTTAAAACCGGTTCTCTAAAATCATTAGTTCCCAAGATCATAGTAGAATGACTTTTAAATTTTTTTTTCTTTCGAAAAACAGTATTATACAGTTTCAAATCTAATGTTTATTTTAAAAAAATCTATTCGACCTTCAATGCATTTCATTAAACGCAATTTATTTTTGAGTTTCATGAATTATGAAAGCGAATAAGCATAGTATTATTTTTATTATTCTTTTAATTCTTTCGAGAATTTAGAAAAACTAGTTTGATTTTTTAAACCTCCTCCCAACAACCTTCTTTTTTGACAGATATTTCATTACAATACCCTAATTCTACTCATATCTTATTTTATAGCTGTCAAGGAGTCAATATTTATGATTAAAAAATTTAGAGTTTAATTAGAAGACTAATATTAATACAGAGTATTCATTTTCGGTATAGCAAACATTTCGGAGGATTACCTAATCAAAAACAATACAATAAATTAAAAATTTAATAAATTAATAAAATTAATCAAATTTTCATATTTCCCAAAAAACAGAAAAATATAAGGTTTAGTAAAACAAAACGTTAAGTGGCAAACAGAATTTGATGTAGAAATTTAATTTTACTTTTTTTAAAAGTTTTAAAGTTTTTTTTAAAAATAATTACCAATGTCAAAATGTGCTAATATCTCTTTTTCTTTCTTTGAAGATTTTTATCAAAGAAATGCTCAATGTTCACAATCTCTGATAATTGTATGTTAAGCACAACATGATAAAATTTTACACAAAGTTAAGCAACCCAAAAATGCTTATTTTAATACAATTTACAGAATTTCTCAACACTAAAAAAAGTCATCGTTAAATGTATTGCCTTCAATCATAATAAATAACTATATTCGAGGGTTATAAGTATTTAATCTTACATTTTAAGCCCGGTGGCTGAGTGGTAGCACTTCGCGCTCCTGCGCCACAGGTCCTGGGTTCAATCCTCGGGCCGGGCAAGGTTGACTCAGCCTTTCATCCCTTCAGTGGGTCGATAAATGAGAACCAAGCATGCTTGGGATCTAAACCGCCTTCGGCTGACCATCTGACCGGAACATCTGCTCCTGCACCCCAGAGCCCAAGGTCAAGAAAACTGAGATGGGCACAGTAGGCCTTAGTCCTCTGTGGGCTGTGGCGCCACTGAGTTTAGTAGTTTAGTTTTTGAAATGTAGTCAGAACTATGGAAATTTATGCTAAAATTATAAATAAATTCAAGTTTTATGCGTAACCATTTTCAGAAGTAAGAAGCGCGTACATTATATTTGTCAGGACGTTGCTGCTTTAATCAGCTGGACAGCGTTTGATTTACACCAACCGGACTGTATAGGGGTCAGGGAACTGCCCTTTCTTCAGAAAGGTTCTGGGTTCAAATTCCGGAAAAGGCATGGATTTTCTTTCTTGTCTCTGCAGTGTCTGTTCTTACTGAGGGAGCAGCGTTGACCCACCTAATATGGTGCCCCAATTAATCTGCCCCAATACTCTTAAATTGACGAAATGTCAGCCCAGGTGGGCATTGGAAAATTTTTTGATTGGATGAGAATCAGTATTAAATTGTTAAATTGGTCGAAATCTTTTGCTTAGCCACAAAGAGTGATTGTAGTTAACTTGAATGGACATTTCATTAGGAATCGAGTCTGAAACGACGTGATCAAAGCTTAAGGAATCTGAATAATTTCAACAGCTAGTTTTTAAAGAGTAATATAGAATTTTTTTAAAAAAAACTAGTTTACTTGTTTTATGAAGTGCAAACACTTTTAAAACTAAAAAAATATTATTTTAAAAGCTATTTTTAGGTTAAAAAAAAGCACTTTTTTCATGTATGCTAAAAAATTCTACCACCTACCATAAAAACATCTTTTAAAAATTTCATTCAGAAGGCTGTCAACTATGCTTTGAACTACTATCTAAAAAGCAAGGGCATATACTAGCTGACGCAGCAAATTCTAAAAAAAATTCTACACTTGTGAAAAATCATCCATAAAAAATGAAATTCTACTTTTTCTCTCTAAATCTTTATTTCAGAGCATATGTGCTATAATCATAAACATTCATGATAAATTGTAGACAGTTATTTTAAAATCAACATGAGATATCGTGTTTAAGGTTGAGTAAAATATGAAAAAAATCCGATTTTGAGATGAATGAAATTGAAGTCTAAAAGTCATTATTCTATCCACTGCTATCGCCATGCGCAAAAACTGCTGTAACTGAAAATAATTGAATTATAAGCAAAATAATTCAAAAAGCAAAAGTGAAGTATTTCTTAGAAAGATAAGCTTGCAAACATTCCAAATTTATAATAAACTTAATTTCAAAAAATTTACCCAAAATCATGTTTTTGCACTTATTAGATGCCTTAAACCTTCTATCACTTCTATTTTCTTTGTCTGTATACCTCACACATATGCCTTTATTTAGAAAGTATTTCAATATACAATAAATTTTAATTACATCGTGTGATGAAAGATTTATTTTTCAGAGCCAGTTTTTTTTTCTTTTTTTTTTAATAATAATTGACAAAATTATGCAGGTGGCAGGTTTAGAAGCTTGGCGATTTCGATTTTTAGAAAATTTTCAGGATATTATCTTTATTCAAAACTATTAGACACTAGTTTTTTTTTTTTCGCAAAATGAAAATTTTCCTAGAAGTTAGGGTGCTTTTTTAAACTTTTTTTCACTGGAAATTCTCTTAAGTTTCGAGAAAAACACGCCGATTTGCAAGTGGAAATACTTTTTGTGAATGAATCCCTGCACTGACTGATATTTTATGTTCTACATTTCCACTATCCATCCTAACATTAATACTTTTAGTGGACATTTGAATCAACGGTCATTCAAAAATTCTTAGACTTTGACGGTCAGAATCAGCAAGTACCAGCTAGTACTATTTCAGTGAATATATACCAAAGAATAGTATCTAAAAAATAAACAAGTGTGTTGACATGACCCTAAAGTAGAAAGAGGTTGAAATTTTCCCCAACTTTCAAGGTCAGTAACTGCTTTCAACAAGTTTAGTATGAAAGTTTTTGTACAAGAAGCCGTAAGTAAAGCAAAAACAAAATCAATCAACAGACCTATGATGACTGATTAAACATTTTTATAATATTACCAAAAATTTGAGAACCGTACCTGAGTAATTAAAGAAGATAATAATAATGAGAACGTGCTGCGAATTGTTTTTAAAAATAAATTTTTATATCTTATGAATATCTGAAGTTAACATCTTCACCAGAAGTGAGCTGCAGTTGCATTCTAGTACTTGCTGACGGGATTGACAACAGGGGGGGGACTTATACTTCCTATTCACATCTTGCTCCAGTGCATTATTTTTTTCGCTGAATCGAATCAAAATATACCGTTTTGATACGATTAATATACCAGAAATCATACATTTTATGGATAAATAGTAAAGTGCTGTGCAATTAGTTTCAGATCCAAAGGATTTTTCAAGATTAATCAAATGAGGCAAGATCAAGACAGATTAAAGCAAAACAAACTTATTATTAATAGTTGCAAAAATATTTTATACCTTATTTGAAACGTATTAACCTTCCGATGTTATACTTGTTTTATACTGAATCGAATTTAAAGTTAAGCCGTTTAGATGAACAGTTTGGAAGTAATTTAAAACTTTACTTTAAAAAAAAAAAACATAATTTTGACTTATAACCGTGTACATTTTTATCATTACTATATAAGCAGTTAGATCCTTGTACAATTTGGTTGTCTATAGAAATGCAGATGTGTAAATAAGTGCAATTCCAAAACAGTATTTTTTGCCGTTAAATCATTTTAACTCCTATAACTCCAAGTTTCTTAATTTTATTTGGCTTTGAACCTCATTTAGAGTAAATAAATAATTTTTTGCCTATATAACAATGAATTAAATGCTCCACGAACTGTTTATTGCGCTCTCGTTACTATTTTTACATTCAATTACTCAGATACGGGTGTCATACTTTATAGCCATATTATAAAAACTCGAATAAGTCACAAAAAATCTGTTTCTTAATATACTTACGGCTTTTATTCCAGAAATTTTCAGTCCCGCAGTGGACTGATAGTAAAAACACGGAGCATAGTAAGAACACTGAAGTCAAGCATCACTGGCTGCTATCAGTAAATGGGTGGGTGCCCACTTTGATCAGCCTGAGTAGGGACCGAGGACGTGCGGTATCGGTCCTAGTTCAATTGTTCTACCGTAAAGAGCGCAACTTCGCTCTCAGGTTGCCGGGCTACTAGAGTAAGGGAGCCATCCCCTCTGCAGCTGATCAAGATTGGATCATCCTCAGGGATGTTTCCCAATAGCCCATTGTGCAGCTCTGGTGCGACATAAATAAAGTACCTACTAACCTACATCCAGAAAATTGCACATTTTTCTAAATCTGGCGAAAGCAGTTAATGACCTAGAAGTCGGGTAAAATTTCAGTTCCTTGCTACTTTCCATTTTAAGGTCATGTCTAATATACCGCCCCCCCTATTTGTTTATTTTTTAGGTACTGCTCATTAATATTTATTCACAGAAATGTGTACAATTGTGATTCACTGTTGGTACTAGTAGATTTGGATAAGCAAAGTCTAAAAATATCACCTTTTTTTGATTTCATGAAATTTTAACAAATTAAATCTCCGAGAAAAAATTTTTTCGCGAAAATAAAGAGACGTGTATCTAATAATTTTACATACGAAAGATGTCCTGAAAATTTCAAAAGAAAATCAAAATTGTCAAGTATTAAACCCTGTCGGACTCATAGAAATGCTGCTTAAATAGAGTAGGATATTTCCTTTTTTAATATTAACCCTGGGTTTCCCGCATATAAAAACCGGATTTCCCATGTCATTCAACAGGGGAAGTAGAGCGTGTCAGATGTCTTTCAGTACAAAATTGCACAAGGAACTCAAAGATCTTGGCAATAAGTTTGAATATACAAGAATATCAAAAGATATTTTCTACAATTTATTGTAAATCATAAAAATTAAACGTATTCATTTTATAAGTAAAATAATTTCAATAAAAAAGGCTAAATAAATTTGATTTGAAAAACACTTTTTAAACAAACTAATTACCTATTGCATAAAAACTAAGATGTGAAAAAAACAGGAATTGTGTCTGTGAAACTATTTGTCTGAAAGAAAAACTTTGTTGCGAAAAAAAAAGTAAAATCGTCATAACCATCTATGTTATTTTCGTTTAGATCTTTGACAAAAATTGTTTTCCATGAAAGTATAAATTTGTTTTTCACTTGATTAAAAATAGTGCAAATTGCTTAATTATTTCAAAATCTAACAAGTCTGTAAACTGCACAATGCTACAACGTTGTAATCTTTGAATCATACATACGAAATATATAATTTTATATTACTTAGTTTCAAGTGTCATAAATTTTATTATTAATGAAAAAATATGTTGCGAAATAGGTAAAGAAGAACTTGTGAAAGAAATCACGGAAGTTTAATTAAAAGTCGAAGTCTTTATTTTAAGGATAGTTAAATTTTGTCTTTGTCAGACTTTAAATTAATTTTCAGAAATATATTCCTCTTGATTGAAAAAGATGTGTGAAAGGAATGTCATATCATTAAAATAAAAATGATATTTTATTCATGATCTTTAATAAATGTTTGAAAGTAGTTAAATAGCAAATTTATAAAAACATTTGTTTAGAATGTCGATGTTTTGTTGTTTAAAAATCTAAAGCAGCAAAAACGGAAAAAAGAAAGAAAACTATTTATCTGATCAAAGTGTGATTTTATTGGAATAAAAGAAGTAATTCAATGTCTGTGTATGAAATACAAAGTAATTAAAAGAATATTACTACAAAATATTACAATTAAACTTGTAAAATATGAAAACTTTCCAAATATAAAAAAACGTTTATATTCATGAGAATGAAGGAGGGATGCTCACTTTGTAAGCTCGGTAAAATTATAAACTATTATAATTATAAATATTTATATAAGCTATATCTAAACTATTATAACTATTATAAATACTACACTCATTGTATCGTTACAAAATTATAAAGAATATTACTGCATAAAATTACAAAAAAATGCTTATTTTTTTAAATAAACAAAATGCATTAAATGATGGAATGAAATAAATATTCGAATAAGGAATTCAAAATAAATAAAATCTGATTCATCTAGAATTTTCTGAAATTTAAGATAAAACTTTTTTTAATATTATTTGTACCTACAGCATTCTCTCTCTCATATTGTGTGAAGTAAAAACAAAGCATATTGAAATCTTCACCAAAACAAAACATCTTTGCGTAGTTACTTCGTGCATAAAAGTAATTTTCTGCCTTTCTTGGAAGCTGTTGAAGTAGAAAATACAAACGTTGCTGAAACATTATGAATTGCCCAAACTGACGCTTCTTGAAGAGCTGGCGAAAGATTTTTCAGTATGAAATGAGTTGAGATTTTTTCAAACAATTGGAAAACGCATCTATTTATATTTGCTTTATTTAGTATTTTCTCTCAAGCAGATTAAAGCATTTTCTTTAAGACAATAGTAATAAGAGAAATAATATTTTTTATACTACAATATAACCACAATTATCCACCACCCCTGAAATCATGCGTATATATAAAAAAAACTCTATCATTTAATACCAATAGTAATTAACTTTTTTAAACAAGGCAGGTACACATGCAGTGCGAAAAAAAAGGGACCACACTGAATAACTTTTTATCAAATGATCAGATCTTCACGTTCTGGGACTCAATCTGAATGTTTCTATAGGCGGTCATCAAATATTCTCGTTACTTTAGGAGCGTTTTTCCAAGTTACGTATTTCGAGCCGAAAAACGTATTTTCTCTGAAAAAACATACCTTTTATTCGACTGATTTGGATTTCTGATCCCATAAAATTATTAAGGGTAGCCGCAATCTGGGAAATATGGTCCCAATAGAAGTTTGGACCCTCTAATGAAATAGGTCAAATAGTGCCTGAAATATCAAATTTCAAACTTTTTTTTCAAATTTTGGTTTCCCTGAAAACATTCGACCAATTTTTTGCAAGATGTGTTTTATGCTATGTGAAGTTACATTCCTTCAAATTATGACAAAAAATTCTATACCCTACTATTTGAAATTTTTTCGACTATTAATAAGTAAAAAAATAATAATAAATTATTATATATAGTGAATAATTACTAAAAAATAATAAATAATTACTTAAAAATAATGATTAAATACTAACAATATGGTTATATGGAATTATCTTTAGCAAATGAATGTTATAGTTGTGCAAAAATATTCTGACAGTGCTCAAGATATGGCAAAATACGGAAAGGGGTCCCAAACTTCGGACTACTCTCAAGACCAAACTATTGGGACCATATATATGTCCTAGAATGTGTGTAACTCCTGTATTTCGGTTGTCAGAAATCCAAATCAATCGGAAAATATGGCATTTTTATTCAGATAATTTACGATTTTAATGTCGATTTCTTAACTTAGAACATCGTCTGTACTTATTATTAAGCATATTTGAGATCACCTCCTTGAACTTTTAGGATTTAGTCTTCGAAAGTGGTGATCGGATCATTTGATCAAAAGTTATTTAGGGTGGTCCGTTTTTTTTCCACACTATTTATCAACTAGGATTTTTTATGCAATATTTTATGGAGTTAATCGATTTAAAAAAATTATTTAGCTTTGATTGTTCTAACTTATATTTTGCAAAATATACTATCGAGTCAATTAAAGTTAAACATACTGGAGTTCTGTAAGTGTTTCTCTGGTTCACCAATATCATAAATTTCTAGATAAAGAAAATATTAGGTTTAAAATTAATAATATATATACGAAGGCAGTATTAATGGCAGATCATTCTTTGTGGGGAGCAAGAATATTACAGATTTTTACAGAACTTCAACAATTATCCGGAGAAATGCTTACATTCAAGCTAACTACAAAATTAATTTTATATATTATTGATAAGTATGTGTTTTGTCAAGCCATGTCAAATCTTAGCCCCATCCATCAAACTATGATAAGAGTATTATGATTAACACAGTTTCACTTGTCTTTAATCTGTTATTTATGATATTTTTTCTGATTTTAGAGTAAGTTTTTCCCTTTTAATTCCAATAAAGCCTTTTAAGATTTGACAGAAAAATATCAATCACTAATGCCCCTTAAATAAATGTATTAGACAGTCTTATAATAAGTAGGAGGTGATAGATTGAAATGGATTTGGTAAATATTTGCTTAAGGTTCTTTCTCAAGATGCAGCTTTTACGTACAGTAGGTGATACAGCTTTTTCTCAATAGATTTTTTAACGTTTCGCACTACGCTCTCAAGTATAAGTTAAAAGAAGTCAAACTCATGACATTATATAGCATACCATATATTTGATTACTTACTACTATTACGAAACAATATATTTGACTTCATACGATTATTAGAATACAATATTTTTTAATACATGTGATTATCACTATTCAATATGTTTGAATATATACAATCCGCATTCGGCTTGCAAATATCCTCAGTGGTAGATGGATCATGGGTTAGAGTCCCCTTGTCGTCCGGCTAACCATGGGAGGTTCTCGTGGTTTTCCTCTATGTAACGCAAGTGTGGATTAGTTATATCATAAAGTTCTCCACGAAGGCACATTTCGCCCAATACTTCATCCAGAAATTTATTTGTCCTCTGGATCGGGTTCAAAATTACAGCTCTATGGAGTTGAGCATTAGTAGTCGTAAGCACAAAAAATGGTTCTGCAGTTCAACGGTTATTAAATATTAAAAAAAGGTTATAAAATATTAAAAATACAATCATTTTGATGCAATATATTTGATTGCAAACGATTTTTATCATGTAATACATTGGATTACATAAGATGATTATTGTACAATATATTTGATTACATACGATTATTACGCTACAATGTATTTGAATGTACATAATT
This sequence comes from Parasteatoda tepidariorum, assembly GCF_043381705.1. Classification (NCBI taxonomy): domain Eukaryota; kingdom Metazoa; phylum Arthropoda; class Arachnida; order Araneae; family Theridiidae; genus Parasteatoda; species Parasteatoda tepidariorum. Next base: position 44,334,826 of record NC_092213.1, read on the forward strand.
ATTCCGATACAATATTTTTGATTTCATAAAATTTTATTGCGATGGAGTATTTTATATTGCATACAATTATTACGATATAATATTGTTGATTACATGCGATTATCATACCGCAATGTATTTGAATACATATAATTATTACAATACATAATTTTTGATTACATAAATTCATTTCGGCACAATGCATTTTATTACATACAATTTGTACAATATAATGCATTTCACTGCATATGATGATTATTGAACAATATATTTGATTGAATACGATAATTAGGATACATTATATTAAATTACATACGATTATTACGGAACATAATTTTTGATAGCATACAATTATTACGATACATGTTTGATTACATACCATTATTACTATAGAATATATTTTTGATTAAATCATATTATTATGATACAATATATTTGATTATCTTTTTTTTTCTCCATAAAGTAGCTGCTTTTAATTGAATTAAAAGTAAAACAAAAATACATATTATTATTGTAAACTCCTGAAATATTTTTATATCAACTGTCACGAATTTCGTAAAGCATTGGTAGTACCTATATTAGGTAGTGTGAAGCAAATCGATTACCTATATATATTTTTTTCTAAATGCACCCAATAATTTTATGTTTTTAATAACATTCTTGTTCATTTTTTTAATCGAAAAATATTGTTCTTTCTAATTTGGGGAAATGATTATTTGTTAACTATTATTTATTCTATGCATTTCTCCATTATTCTTCCATTTGTTTTAATATTCCAAAGAGACAAGCAATTTTTTTCTTTCTAATATGCTCCTCCAAAAAGTATTTCTTCTGAGAAGTTTTATAAATGAATTCAGCTTTCTTAAGTAGTTTTTAATAAGCTAAAAAAATAAATGAATAAAAGTGCTAAAAATGAAATCCGTTTCCAATATTTTCCTTTATGAAAAGAAATTAAATTAAAGTAATAAAGGTAATTAAGGTAATAAAAAAGAAATAAAGGAAAGAAAAAAATTCAATATGCAATGATTGAATTACGGAAAAGTGATGTAAATGTAAGGAAATTAAACTAACGTCTTACAGCAGAAAAAGAAAAAATTGTTAAAGTAATTAGTTTAATATCAGAGCGTAAGATTAAATTGGCATTTTAAATATCATAAATAAAATTCTTAACTCATTCTCGCAACCGTAATTACGATAATTACTTTAAATAATACCTACATCAGCATAACGAATTTCGAAAACTCAATGTAATCAGTTTTAAAAGAGGAAATATTTCAACTAGAATGCGAGAAATTTAAGCATAATGCGATGTTTATTTAAATAATGAGTATTAGTTTTAATAATTTTTAAATGCACGCTATTCAAAAGCACATTATGAACAGATAAGGGATAATTTATAATCGCTAAGTTCGGATATGGAAGGTGTTTTAATGCCCATTTTAAAGATTTAATGTACATTTTCATTAATTTATTTTCATGAGAAAATTCGAAATTTAAAAATTTTTTTTTTGCGAAATTAGCCTTAATTTGCGTATTTATATGTTCCAACATCTGAATAACTTTTTAACAAGATCTAAGGACTGAATAACTTTTGATTTAATGATTGAATTTTTCCAATCTAGAATTCAATGTAAATGGTTCAAAAGTCAAACCTTAAACATGCTGATTATTCAGTACAGAAGATATTTCAAATTAAGAAATAAGGCATAAAATCGTACTTTTTCTGAATATATACATACCCTTGCTTCATCGGATTTGGATTCTTGACCCTCATAATATTTTTTACCACAATCTGTAAAATATAGTTCCAATATTTCATTCAGTCAAAAGTTTGTATCCCTTTATGTTAATTTTATTTTTTACTTATTTCGCCATATCTTAGGAACTGATAAAAATCGAACAAAACCTTGATTTATAAAACTTGATTATTCAAAAATAATAACAAGAAAAGAAACCGTTATTTAACTTTTTTTTATGAAATTTATTGATTGAAGTAAAACTTTTTAATTGTACTGTCAAAGGAAATAAGTCTTTATATCAATTTATTCTACGTGATTTTAAATAATAAAATTCAAATTTTGAAAGGAAGGGGACAGTTAGTTATTGAGAAATAAAAATCTAAAATACGATTTTCTTAATATTTTATTGCTTAGGAGCAATTTACCCAAATTCGCGATTGCTTTGTTTGTTTGTTTTTATTTAAAATAATGTAAAAATTTGTGTGCACCTTGCATTTAAAAGCTGTTCCACAATCATATTAAATAAAATTAAAAAAATAATTATTGAAAATTTATTTATAGGTGGATTCATAAAGAGAAAAATTTATGTGTAGTATTTCCTAAAATACTTCATCTTACTTAATTTGGTAGTCTGGATTTCAAATCTGAATTAGTTCAGAAATATCTGTAGTAATCTTTTTAGTAGCTCATTCCATCAAAGTATAAACTCACTGTATTCAGTATGATCTGGAATAATGCTGTTGCCTCATGATATATAAATTTTTTTCCAATTAAGCTACTTTTTTCTGTACTTATCTTCGAGGGGAAGTAAATTATCTATCATAAAAATGTACAGTATTTGTGTTGCTGTAATCAGCACCAAATTTACTCTTAAAATATTTTGTTCCTATATAAGAGTATATTTGGCATCTATTAAAATTTAACCAATTACAATGATGCCAGTAGTATGTCTATAGTACTGGCGTCTATAGTAATATGACGACTTTTTACGGTTCCCCGTAATGGATATGTACATTTCCTATAATTAATTTTGCTTCTCAGTTCATAGCTTATGTTTATTTTCAGTTATAATTTATTACTAAAATTAAATTAGCATCAGTGGCAGCAGTAATAAATTGTTGAGTTTTTAAGATTTCGTAAATGAATTAGTACCATTTCACCAGTAATTTTACCTTTTATTAACATGGCTTATTATTTTACTTCAACTAGAAATTTACCAAAATTAATTACCACAGGCGACAACAATAATATTGATGTTTTGATGCTTACCAACTATGAATTATTTCCAATTATGTATAATTTTGCTCTTCTGTACAAAACTTATTTTTTATTTCGATTACCATTGGTTGTAAATTATTTAGGTTAATGAAAACACGTTTCAAAAACATGACTATAAACAAAATAAGCGCGTGGTTTTAGAAAACATTAAAAATATTCATCGGGTGACGTAGTACGCTTGTGCTACTCCGATCACATTAATCATTCAGATAACCTGGCATAGTGATTAAAAAAAATAATTAAGTTATACAAAACGTTTAGTAAAGTAATTATCTATTTGAGCTATAAGCTAGCAAACATCACCGATGTTATCTTTAAAGTATTTGATAAACATAATCGTCTATAGCTAATTTTAAAACAATGGCTTTTCCTAAGCCATTGAGAATTTTATTTCTTAATGTCTCTGAATTTAAAATATAGATAATTATAGATAAATATAGATCCATTTCTTTATGCAATGTTTTTTTTATTTATTTATTTATTTTTAATGTTAAATTTGCATACCCTAAAAACATTTAGCAAATGATCTAAATGATCTAAATCTCTAGCAAATGATAATGATCTCTTTTTTTAAACATAATTCCTTTTTTTTTCTTTTTCATAATCTAACGGTAAACATTGAATTATTGCTGAAAAGTGCTGTCACCTTTTGTGCCATTTTATTTTCCCCTTAAATCTTTAGGAATTTTTTCTACTGCACAATGCGAAAAGATAAACTGTATTTTTCTTAATTAGTTTTCTATATTTTTTTCAAAAAAAATTTTTTTGATTATCATTTGCTAATTTATATCTTCCAATTATTTTTATTTAAAATTTTTTAAATTTCTATGAAATACAAGTAGAATTGGTGATTAAACGTTTATAGTAAGAAAAACAACATTTTGTGTGTTTTTATCTGAAGCAATCATGTTGCGTTAAAGTGCTTTTTCCATTCCTTTATGTAACATGTTCTTTTTTTTATCAAATTCGCATACCCTCAAGCCCTTTGGCAAATGATTTAAATTGAACGCAACACATCCATTTATCAATAAAAATCTCATTTTTTATCGCTTTAATACTTACGATATTCCATTTTTATTTCCAACTTTGGCTCCATTTCTGGATTCTTAAACTGAAATTCTTGTCATTGAAGTGATAGATGATGTGATTTGAAGCCTCAATTCATCTCACATTACAAAGTCGGGGTTATATGTAATATAGATTTTTGTACGACATTTTAAGAATAACATAAAGGATGAAGAAACACGTATTAACATCGTTTAGTTTTTCTTCCTTTTATTAAATTGAAAATAGTCGGAATAAACATTTTTATTAATTCTTGCTTCTTATTTCTTTTTTTTTAAATCTACAAAACATTAACGTCTCTTATACCCTAATGAATTCCATTTAATTTAATTAAGTCGAAACAATTTTGAAAAATGTCCAGCAAAATCCATTCAATCAAATTGCATGAAATTTGTTAAAATGTAACTATGTAAGAGCATCGTTAGCTGAACTCCTGAAATTATTATTTAATATAATACACAAATTTAACATTAAAAAACAGTTTTAAATGCATTGCATTTAAAACTGTAACAGCCAAATACACGACGTAATATGACATAAACATGACGATTAAAAACTTCATATGCTTCAAAAATTATAACGATTGTAAATATCGACATGCTTCGAGCACTCGAAAATAAGTTCTTATTTTCAAGATACGTCAAACATGCAAAAGGGAAAGAAAACATGTATGAAAACGAAAACTGATAATATATTCATCTGCTTCAATTTCTTGAGATTATTAAATTTATATTTTTCATGAGATATATAATAGTAAAGGCTTATAGGTAATGTCAGGATTTAGTCAAACATTGAAAAACAAAAACTTAAATTGTAGCTATTGTAAATTCCTGCATTCCTAGAATTTGTAGATTAAAATCTCAATTAATTTTGAATCTAAAAGTCATTTCAAGCAACATGGAATACTGGAGCTTAATAGTACTGTACGTAAAAAATTACAAATTTTTTTCTCAAAATTTTTGTAATCTATGCATTGCATTTAACAGAACAATTTAAAGAACAATGAATAAATCTTGAAGTTAAGGGAATTTTTGCGCTTAATTAGTTTGCATTTTTCTAACCCTTTCAACTGACAAGATAGTTCCATCTCGTTATAATTTTTCATTTTTAAATTTCATTGTTAAATTGAGTTTTTAAAAAAATTATTTTAAGTGAAGCATTTCATTAGGAAAACATTGAACGTCAGATTTATAATTTTTTGTTATTAACTAGTAAATTTCATTTCTAGTAATACATTTTTTACTTAACGATTTTGAAACTGCTGCAGTGAAATGAATTGTGATCCAATTTTTCTAAAGAATTATTTTTAGAAATAGAAAGTAAAAGTACTGATGTGTCTTAGACTTTCCTTTTTATTTTAGAGCAATTTTTTTTTATTTAGAGCGTTAATTTATTCATTACGTTATTTTTTTTTAATCTAAAAATGACATTTTTCATGAACGTTTCGTTACCTCATTAAAGATTTATGAACAGATTCGGTAATACATTAGAATTCCCTGCACCAACATAATTAAACTCTTAAAAAGTTGGCACTATATTTATAATATGCTTTAAAACTCAAGAATCATATATTATTGTCATGTGCACCTAATTAATATTTAATGAGATAATAAATACTATTCAAAAAACATTACTTAAGTTTTTAATACGTACAGAACGGTTAATTCAACTTCGTTAAAGTTTGCAAAATAATAGTGCTCTGTTTAAGATTTTATATTATATTAATAGTACCTTTTCCACTAACTTCCTATACTATTCAAGACTCTTACATTAGTTAACGTCATTAACACATGTTTGTTTGAAAATGTGGTCTTCTCTAACAAAAGTATAATCTGAAAATTTTAATTAGGTTTTGTTAATTACGTCTGGAATAAGATTATTTCATCCCACAAAGGATTCTTAGACTATTAATTTTCTTGATAACACTAGAATAATTAATTAAACGTGTAATATACCTCTATAAAAGTATTGGAAATATTTTTATTAACGCGAAAGAAATTATGTGCAAAACATAAAAAATTAGTATTTGGAAAATAATTACGAAAATGTTGAATTTATTTGTTATAAAATTCTTTCCGTGAAGTCAAGAATTTTAATTAAAAAACACTTTTTCTCAATTTCAATTATAAATATTATAAGAATGTAGATAATTAAAAATATCAGATTTTGTAAAAAACTTAATGCTATTAAAAAATTCAAATCATTTGTAACATATTTTAATGCAAGGAAATATTTTTATTAAATAACTAATGATTGTGAGGAATTTTTCTTCTTGTATTTCTAACTTCTAGCTATCTTGTCATTAATAGCTTTAAGATTTCAAATTTTGAAAATGCATTTTTAGAAAATATTAATCCTTATTAACGCTTAAGCATGGTGCACATATTTATGACCAAATATTTTTTCTTCGTAATATATATGTATCTTAAGTATTATAATCAATGTGTGATTGACCTGATATGAGTCAAATGTATTTTCTTGACTCGTAACTAAAATCTTTACCTGTAATTAATATAATATATATCAGTAAGAATTTTTAATTAAAAGATAATGATTTATTGTAGTTAATCAATTTTAATGTTTATCATTCAACGTTTAAAAACTTAGTTTTTTTTATTAATAAGTTTAAGTACTTGAAACAATACTTATTAAAAAAAATTCATTTGTTTCATAACTAAAATTGATATATTTAGGGAGCACAAACACGATGTTCGTAAACTGGACAACAGCACATGAATGATGAGAACAGAATTCAAAATAAGAAGGGCAAAAACAGTTATCACGAGAAAAAATTAAAATAATAATAGATAAGCATAGTAATAAAAACCTGCACTGTAACAAATTTTTATGTATCTGAACACTATGAAATGACGGCCACTACTTCACCTCTAACTTGTGTTCTGTCGAACTTGTGTTTCACTAAGTTCCATTGCACCAAAACCAAAAATTGTACCTTCTGTAGTGAAACACTAAGAATATTCGAATACACTACTTGGTGTAAAGCAGCCACCATTCTCTTTGTTATATATGTACACTAAATATTATAATTTAAAAAACATATGATGCACATACGAATCTGAAAATTTACTTTTATGATACAATATAAAGCTAGAATCATAAAAATAGGATTCATATTGGTCACCAGAGGTGGCCACCGAGTGGGTTAGCGGTTTTCAATGACCCCATGTCATTTACTCACCCAATAGTCTAGAGGTCCAATCGGAGAGGCCCTCCGGACATGGAAACAATAAGCATTCACACTGCCTAAAGAGAATATTAATATGATTTTAAACAAGGCTGACAAGAATACAGGTTAAATATTGTTAAATTATCTTATATAACTTTAAATATTATCCTTTTATATAACATAATTCTTATGAAACATAAATATCTTTTATATCTTTATTATCAATTCAAAACGACAAGTAGAATTTCCCTAACACCAAGTTGTCATTACCTAGAAATTGCACACTTAAATACTTTTAAACCTCTATTAATTGTCCAGAAGCATTAAGGTATTGAAAATTCAATTTTATTAATTTTAAATCTTTTGTGATGGTTAACAAACTTTATAAATTGCATATTTTCACATCTTAAAAAATGTTAAAAACATTTGTTATAAGAATTCTTGATATTTAGAAATACAAAACCTGAACTAATATGTTATTCACATTAACTATCTTCATCATACGAACATTTAGTTAAAATAGCAATTCATTAATTTTGCATCATTTTAAAATATGACAAAGAAAATTAGGATATGATAATAATGTTATATCAATAGTATAATTAATTTTATTATGTTATTGTTCACTTAAGAAAATTATCTATAAAATTACCAATGAAATTAAAATTATCTGTACAAATCTATGTAAATATGTATAAATATTAAAAGATAATCATGATATTTTTAAAAGTGTTTCCAGAAAGCACTCATAATGATTATGAAAATTACTTTTTAAGAAATTAAATTTTTCTATTACATAAAGTGCTAATTAAATATGATTCACACGAAGAAATATAACACTAGAAACTTATTTCTACGAAATGTTCTTATGCATATAGTTGGATATATCTAAAAGCTAAAATACAAGAAATTGAAAATGAATAATTCATTAAAATAATAATATACTTATATAAAAACAAATTTTAGCAAAAGTTTTGAATGTTTTAATAAATTATAAGTATACTAATATGAATTCAATGAATTTTTTTTTCTGATAGCAAATCTGTTTTAGAAAATTAGCATGCTTTTAAAAACAAATATGCAAGTACATATGCATTTCTTTTTTCCATTTACGTTTATCCTTGAGTTGCATTTGCATATCACATAAAATAACTTTTGTATTCCAATGGTGCTTATCTCGAGTAATTATTAACCATAGAACGTTTTCAAACAGAAGTAAGGCTATCTCCCCTTTTTCTCAAATATCTAACCACATAGTTTGAATAATTTTGCTTGAAAAAAATATCCTACATCATACAAAACTAGGCAAAATTATTGACAACAACTGATCATAGTTTCTCATTTACATAAAAGCTCTAAATACGTTTTTTTAAATAATTCTCAAAGAAATGTAAAGTTTTTGAACTTATGTTTTTTAAAGTCCTTCTCTACATATTCAATTTTAAATTTATTAATATTCATGAATATAGATCTTTACTAATTTAAGAACTTCGATTTATATTTTTGCCGAGGCTTAGCGAAAATCTCCCTTTTTTAGTTTTTGCTTTTCTAAATTTTACAGAATGCCTCATTATTTCCACAAATAAGTGAATTGAAGTGCATAGAAAGCAGTTTCCTTCGATTTTTTAAGCATTTTGAGTAACCGGAAATGAAAATGCAGAAATACATTAAAATGCTTTTCTTTTTTCAGTAACCATAATGGCAAATTTGAAAGTTATTATTACAATTATTATTTTTAGAAAAAAATGGAGCTTTAAAAATGATACTTATGTAATATATTTAAATTCATACGAATACTAATTGTTGAAGGCTGTATACAGACAAAAAATTGGTAATGCAATCACATCTAAGTATTACAAAATTCAATATTTTTTTCTGCAAAAAATTGAAAATAAAATTTTTTTCCTAATGTTGCATTATGTATTTTTCAGTATAATAAAGTAAAAAATCATTATGCCGACCGGCCTGTGTAGGGGGCAGGGAACTGCCCTTGCATCAGAAAGGTCCTGGGCTTGAATCCCGGGCAAGACATGGATGTTTCTTTCTCTCTCTGTGTGTTTTATGTCCTTTCTCCTTTGTGTGTGAATGTGTGGGATTGTGACCCGCCCTATAAACGGGTTGTGGTTGTGTGAATGGCGCGGCAGAAGTTGAATTCTTGGCCATAGATAGCGCCTCTGAAAAACAGGAACAATCGCACCCCCACTGCCTAAACAGGCATACGACAAAGAAAAAAAATCATTACTTTAAAAGCTGCTCTCAGTTTTTCGCAATAATATTTATGATTGATTTCAATTTTTTCAATATATTTTTATCAATAATGATACGTAAGGTATTCCACATATGTATAGTCAATAGAAAAGACATCGGTTTCTAGACTGTAAGGAAAACTTGTTAAATTTACAGCAAAAAACACTCAGATGGTGAGCCAGTACATAAAACCGTTTATTACATGGAAAAATACTGTTGTTTGCAAACGGAATGCCAGTTTAACAAGCAGGTAACTTTTTTTAAAAAAAAATCTGTTATTTTAGCAACAAAAAAAACTCTATGAGAAAACTATATCAGCATTGTAGTCAGTGCCAGGCGAGAGCTGAATTCGCATGACCATTTAACATCAATCACGTCATTGGAAGGCAAGCGCTAATGTTTGGTAATAAAGAAACTATATTAGCCTATCCTTACAGAAATGTTTGGTAATTTCACCTATCAAAAAATTATATCTAAAGAAACATAATGATGAGAGTATCAATACGACAATGGAGCTGAATCACCATTTTATTTATGCGATGTTCAAAACCATAAAATAAAACTAAGATCAGGTACGGGAGAGAATTTTATGATTTGAAAAAAGGTAAATGTATCTTACGATAAGAAAAACTGTAAGTCAAAAGCTGGAATTTGAATTGACAGTTTTAATCCGTATAAGATAAGGAAGAAAAGCCAAAAAAACTGTGAAAAACTGCTTTAATCCTAACAAATGCACGAAAAAAACGAGAATTTTTCGTAGCGGCATGAGTGACGATTAAAAAGCAAAAAATCTATATCTTTAAATTGCTTTTTTCCTGTAAAAATGCTTTTTTTTCTGTTGAATTTACAGTTATTTTTTGCAGTGTAGAATCACAATTTTTTTTCAAAAACAACCCCCTTTTAAGTCTTGTCATTTTTAATACTACAGAAATATGTAAATAGAATTCAAAATTGAATATCATAACTTTTATTTCAAGTAAGCGTTTTTAAAAATCTTTTTTTTTCAAATATAGTGATGTTGCTTAAAGAAATAACACATTAACAATATTCTTTTCCAAGTAAGCATATTTTACAACCTTATTTTCAAGCATAGTACTTTCACTAAAAGAAATAACATATTAACACTACTTTTTTCCAATTAAGCATATTTGAAAACCTTGTTTTCAACTATAGTGGCTTTATTTAAAGCTGTATTAGCAATATTCTTTTCCAAATAAACATATTTGAAAACCTTATTTGATAATATAGTAATTTTGTTTATAACAATAATGTATTAATAATATTCTTTGCCAAATAAGCATATTTTAAAAGTTTTTTTTCAAAAATAGTGATTTTATTTAAAGCAATAACAGTATTCATTAATAGAGATAAAACAATATTTTTAAGTGGCTACAATGTGATGCCTTTATGAAAAATACAATTTTACTTTATTCAACTGCCTAAATCAGATTGAAATCAACTACAAAAGATTTATTTTTACCTGAAAGTTCTTAAACTTAACACTTTGCATAGTTCATTGACAATTTTCACGAAAGCCAGAGACAGATAAATCAAGCCAGTATTGCTCGTGATTGTAAAAGCGAGGAACAAAAGACCGAAATCTTTGAAGTAAAGTTTCATTATACTTTACCGAAACTTTGTCCCTTTTCTAAAGCAAAATTGGGTTTCAGAGAAAATTAGATCATTATTTAGCTATAATTAAAACTCTCGAGTCGTCCATTTTAAACTTCTTAATTAGCTCTTAATCATAGTGCAAAGTCAAGGACGATGAAGCAACTGTAAAGATAAGTTATAAATTCGGGGCGTGTCTGGCGAAAGTTTAAGAGGAGAAACTCTAAAAATATTGTTTCTTGTAACACTTAAGCGTTGCAAAAACTAATTTAAATATTTATTGTGAGCAATTTTGTAGAAAAAAAATTTAAATAAAAGTATTTAAAATGAAATTTTCGAATGAAGCCATAGGCTTAATTCTTCCATTTCTGCAGAAAACAAACTTATATCGGAATTTATTGATTATAATTTGGAAAAAAGTGAACTTGAAACTTTTTATATGACATTTTTTTGTTATACTTTTCCGAATACTTCATAGTTTAAGTTTTTGTAACCACGTAAAAAATTGAAATAGAATATTTTGATTGTAAATTAAAAAACTTAAAATTCTGTAAACTGTAAATTTTCGTATCTAGGGGAGGGGTTAAATCTTATTAACACGTTTAATTCCATGGGGGTCAATGGTTACCGGCACTGAGTTTGTTCGTAGCGTCACGGGATCACCGGTGACAATTAGAAACAATTCGTGGGCTTACATAATTCACCACTTTTTTCAGATATGTCATGCTAAACCTTTTGAAAAACTAGCAAAAATCTGTCTAGTATTTGCAAATTTAGTTTGTAGTTCTGCAAAGTACCCTCGATAATCTGCACCTTTCCTACTGGACAACTCATTAAAGCAATTATAAGTTCTTTGATAGAACAACAGCAGTGTTTCTGTATTCTTAAATTAAAAAAATGATATTCACTTTTTTCTGTCTAAAAAATCAAGCATTAGCTGATAGAATCAATTACTTTAAAAACAATAACACAACTCAGCAGTATAAGGTTGATTTAAATGTTAGTAGAAACCATTATCAGAAAGTCCAACTAGGTTTATTAATGATTAGCAAATTAAACATGCAAGCTTGAAACAATTTTAAATTCAACTATGCAAGTTTTTACACGCTTTTCTTAATTTGTTTTTAGGTGAAAAGTGTCTAAATTTCATGCGATTATGTTGATTATTAAAATAATCATAAAACTACCTAAAACAGCCAAAATGACCTCTATAAAAACATTAATTTTTAAATTTTCTTGTCTGTTTCTGATTTTGCAATGCTTCAAACCTTGTGAAAATGATTTGTAATATGGAAATGGGGATCCACCGTATTAAAAATAAATTTGCAATACTTCAAGCCTTGTGAAAATGATTTGTAGAACAGAAATGGGGATCCACTGTCTCTCAATAGTTTCCGTTAAATTATATGGTATCTTAGATTGGATGCTCGAAATAGTTTAGTTGAGGTCTTGTTGAAATACTAATTCATCATTGCGTCTTAAACTAATCATGTTCATCCTGATTATAAATATTAATTTCTTATAACCCTTAACGAGAAAGAACTGATGAAACTGATGGATTAAAAGGTGAATAGTCTTTGCCATTGAAGTCAAAATACAAATTTATAGTAGGACAAGAACCTCAAATTTTTGTTTTCTTCTGACATACAATTAAAAAATTTTTTTAAATGATTATCTTCACTTATTCACGCTGAAAAACGGCTCCAACTGAATCACGAGTCTGGGAATATTTTAGAATCATAGTTTTTTGAGAATAAAATAACACCTAAACTTCGTACACAGAGGGACTAATGATAATTATTTTTTCCTCTGGAAAACTTGAAGATGTTTTTTTTTTGGTTAAAAGAAATTCCCACATAATTGGGAATGCACGTATAAACACGAAAAAAAAAAACTCATTATCAAGTATTCATGTGAATGTGTTTACAGGCAACGGCTTAGAGTAGAAACCAAGCATTGTCGCTTACCACAATAGAACAAAAAGGGACATAGGCTTGAACAGACTACATGCTACTTGACTATTCTACACTATGTAAAATTTGTATGTGACGCACACTTTTTTTACAACGTTTATGATATTGCTGTCCTCAATGCTTGGATAGTTTTAAAGAAATCTTTTGTCACCCTAATTGCGCATATCAAACTCACTCTACTAAACATAAATGCTAATAACTACTAGTTCATAAATTTCAGTCCATAAAATAAAGGAAACAGACTTTTAACATCACAAGGGACGGAATAAAACATCTGATAACTATGAGAGATACTAGAAACCAATTTTTTGATGTTTTGCACTCACTTTCAATTCACGCGGATTTACTGTAGTACGCCTACGCTAATGACTAACTAATAATGGAGCTTCTTAATTTTCAAACATGCTGTAGGCAAATGCGTATTGTTCATATTCGTATATTTTGTTTATTTTCGTATGACTTTCGTTCCAGTGAAAGAATAATCTATAATACAATATAACACTATATTGCTATATTTTCTAAAAACCTTTATTTATTGTATTTTTTTATCAATATTCAACAATTAAGATTCACATTGGAATAACAACAATTTCAAATGAGAGTAAAATTGCTCACAAATGGCGGTTTTAGATAATTAAAAAATCTGGCTGTTTCAGTGTTAAGTTTTAAACACAAGCAAAATGTTGCATTTGAGACACTGGACAAAGTTAGAACGTAAAAAAAACGAAACCAAAATTTACAGTAAAAACTAAGAATGTAAATTTTTTGCTGCGTTTTTTGCTTTATTCAATCTTTGGGGAAACAAGTTTTGCGTGCTAATATTAGTCAAACTTTCAATGAGAACCAAATGAAAATAAAAATGCAACGTTCATGTTAAAGTTACTTGCCATATGGGAAAGAATCAAATGGTTTAAAATATTATCATTATTAAGGATATTAACATAATGCCATTCATAATTCATTATCAGATGAATCAAGTCAATAAATATAATCTATCATAAAATCTGCTACAGTAAGAAAAGCAAACTTTTGCCCTTTAACAATGAGGAAGTAATTTGTTCACACATTGTTAAAAAAAATTTCGGAAGCGTTTAATGCACACATTATCTACGCAATTTGTTCACAACCCTTGATTCCGCACTTTAACCTATACAATCGGCAGATTAGATTAATAATGTGCATATTAAAGGCTTTCGAGCTTTAGTGGTAACAGTCATACTTTTTTACTGCATTTAAAAAAAATTTAAGAAAAATTAAAGGTGATTATAACGGAACACAATGCAAAGTTTATTTTTATGTGAAAGAGTGTAAAATCATAATTATGTGCCAGTTAATTTACTACTAAAAGCCTCTTATTAGTTAAATATCGTAATATTAGACTATTAAATCAGAGGTTAGCAAAAAATATAAAACTAATATTTTAGATAATAATAAGTAGAAATTTAATAGTAACAAATTACTACATAGCAATAGTATTGAGTTTTTTATTATTATTTTATAGTATTATTTATCTTTTTAAATATATTCTGACGTTTATAAAAGTGTACAGGGCGCGAAACAAAAATTAAAGGCACAGCCTGAATAACTTTTCATCCAATGACCGTATATTCATGTACTGGAACTCAATATTAATAGTTTAAGAGCATTTCTTTAAGGGAGCCAATTACTTAGAGAGGAATCAAAATAAACGTATTCTGAATAAATATACCTTTTATTTGGAGTAATTGGGTTGCTGAGCCACAAATATATACTTTACAATACATTTTTTCGATTATAAATAAAATTAATAAATTATAATTAAAATTTTTATTTTTTGCAATGATTGTTTTTGGATAAGTGAATTTTATAATTACGAAAAAAAATTAAACCTACAACTTTAATTCACTTAAAAAGATTTCGAGATTTAGCGAACTGCGTGAAAAGGGAAATTAACGTTAAGGAAAGCTAACGTAATTATAAGGAGTAGTAAAATTAACGTAATCTGATCTAAAACTTGTTCTAATCATTTTTTCTATCTCTATATTTTTTTGAAAACTAGACTCGATAAATTTCTTCCCCTTTTACATCTTTCCATTCTAAAAATAATTTCAGAAAAGTATTTTAATTTTTCTAAAAGACATACGGAACATTTTGTTTGATATGATTTAATCTGACATTTTCAACGATGAAAATTACATTTTGAGAGAAGAAAATTGTTTTTCTCTGTATTAAACTCCAGGCTTGCATGCTTTGTTTTCTCCTATTTCTGAAATTATTTTTAGTAAGCGTTCCAGAAAGCAGGCATTATTTTTCAGGATTGTTTTTAAATTGAGTGCCACTCATTTTAAACGTTTAGATCCTTTATCAAAAATAGAACAATATTGTTTTTTGTGCCCTGATGTAAAACATTCTGGAAAATTGTATGTTTTAGATTTCTTTAGTTTATGGTATCAAAATTGTTTTACTTTTTTAAATATTTAAATAATTGCAGCGCTTTTGTTGAACTTAGAAATAAGAAAAAAAGAATCAAATTTTAATAATATAATGCTTATCCAGTAAAAAATTTAAGAAAATCAATGGAAGCACATAATTTAAAGTTGATTGCCGAAACATATTTAAGTATTTTTTCCTTTTATATTTGATTATTGAAATTGTTTAATGAATTCTATAACAACAAAATAATTGTTTTACAATATTATCACAATTTTAATTTTTATTGAAACAGACTTTATTTTTTCTCAAAAAAATAATTGTTTGTCACATGTCTTATTCATAAAAGAAAAATTAGTTTTAAGTTAATAAATTCTGAATTTATTAAGAGCTTGGTGTGCTCCTATAGCTTGACTATAGCTTGAGTTTTTCGATCAGTCTAAGAACTGTGATGCAATAACGCTTCAAATTTAATATAGACCATATCAAAAATATTGTGTGAAGAAGCACTTCATTTCAAGTTAACACCAAATTGAGCTTTCGCATAAAATTTAAAGGATGTAATTTAAATCCACACACTTATCATGAAATAAGCTTGCACCCAACACTCACCCATTCACACCAAACGTAAATGGAGATATTTTCACTTCCAAAAACACCAATGTTGGCGAATTTTGAATGTCGCCTATAAATTTTTTACATTTGAATACAATCTGGCGTGAATTAGTTGAAGGCTTAGACAATGCTATGCATCAAAGAAAACAAAAGTCTCCGTTTAAATACATATTAAGTGAGTAATAAGAACAACTATGTTTTAATTTTTAAATCTCTGTGAATTGTAGTAAGTGATTTTATCAATAATTTGCATCCGCTTCCATTTTTTAATACTATTCGAATGTGTCTTTATATACTCTTTAAGCTATGCATATGTTTGATTTATTGACTAACTTTATCTTAAGAATTAAAATTATTTATCTTAAGAAATAAATATATATATAAACTGTAAATTTTGTGGTGAAATATCTCCAAGTATGATGTTGAACTACCCAAAATATAGTGCGAACGAACACTTAATTCCGGGTTAACACAAAAACGAGAAATTCATATATGATTTAAGGTGTGTATTTTATATCTGAAATTCCGAAAATAGTGTGTTGGCGCGTTTTTTCTTAACACCTGAAGTTGGAGTTAATGTACGTGCGGCATTATACTCTGTTGCAAGCTAAGAAGAAACCATTATCGCTATCGAGAGAGACTGTTTGTATCTTAAGCTCCGGGTACTTAGGTATAGTAGCGACACGCCGCCATCTTGGTGACTGCAATTCCCATGTGACAGCAACTTTCAAGGTAGAAATACTGACTTTCTATTCTTAAACGCGACTTTTTATTGATTAATATTTTCATATTCTCAAAGATTTATTATTAACTTTATTTTTAACTATATTTATTTTCAACTATATTCATTTTTAACTATATTTATTTCTAATTACATTTGACTTAAATAGTTATTGATTTTTCTTTCAATTCTGTTTTTTCTTTCTGAAATTATATATTTCGTTTTTATTCCATTCAGGAAAAATAACGCCTTATCTATAAGTTAAATCTTTCTCTTTTGTCCTTTTATAATATGCTATAACTTTTTTTTCTAAACACTTTGAAATTTTTAGAGTTGTTTTTTTATGAAGTTCAAAGGGCATATCAAATATAGTAAGATATAATTAAAATAATATCAGTGTTTTTAGATACTTAAAATTAAATTCATGTGAAAAACACTCAACAATTAGTAAATGAGACCTTTGTTGCATTTAATAACAAAATAGATGAGTTCTGATTTGTTCAAAAATTAGTAAATATTTCTTTGAAAATTCAAATTCTGAATATAAAATGCAACAAATTTATTTTGCCCTGATGTAAAATTTTACTATAATGTATGAAATATTCAAAATAATAAAAAATAAGGAAACTAGGAGTTCAAGTAGGAATTATATCATCTTATTGAAACGTAGAGATTTAAAATTTATTCATTTGTAAAATATTTAATATGTTACTCTACGTTACTTTTAATTTTGACAACAAAACACTCAAATATCTATATGCAATAAAAAAAATTTTTTAAAGCCTTCTAACGAAAAAAATATTTAAGTTAAAAACAATATTGGTATTCTATTTTCCGTTTTTCATGTGAATATATTTAATGCAATTTCATTTGTTAAACATCTAATTGAAAAATAGCGAAGTATATTTGCGCTACATGGTTAATAAATAACATCGTGTAAAATTTGCAGCACAGGAAGAAAAAAAATTCAAATTTGCCTTTTACAATCTGTTGTTATAGCTTGGATTCCATTTATCTCTGCCAATTCTATGCAGCCATATTTTCTGTTTTTTTTTTTTTAAATTCCGTTCCTCAATAGGTTAAAAGAAATAGCTATTGACTACTTTATGCAATGGTGGCGGCTACTTTATACTAATGTAAAAGAACATTTTCGGTGCAATGAAATTTCTTGAAAAAAAATCAATTTTACTTTATAATACTATCCAACTACTTATTTTTTAGTTAAATAAGTAAACATTAAAAAATAATAAATAAAATCCTCCTGAATATCATTTTATAGTTGCTACTCGATCTGATCATCTTATTAGGATACCAACATCAATTTAAAAGAGTTGCAAGGCATTAAAAGTTCCCCGAATGATTTATAATTAAACGTGTTCCTGTGCTTTGTTCTTCGTTGTTCTTATGAAGCAGCAAACATAGTGGTTTGACAAGGGTAACATCCTGATTCTATTCAGTTACTTAGCGGGATATATTGCATTCTCCACCCTAATGTCGTAATTACTGTTCTTATGAGAAAGGTTAGGCCGCTCTGCAATTAATCTTTTGCAATTAAAGACTAACTTGGGTGATGCTGAAATGTTGGTAGAATATTTACATTCTCCATTTTAATATAATTCAAAGGGTAGTAATCTAAGCAATTTGCACCACAGCTTAGAAATTTCTTAATACGTTGATAAAAATATATAATTGTAGATATAAATTCTAGAGTGTGTATCTTTTGTATTATTTTTTAAGATGATATGAAGGGATGGGTAAATATAATGTTTATCCATATTTTTTTTTACTTCTTCAGAAGAGCATTGTTGATGAAAAATATGACTATTTCCAAGTTAACCATACAATTTCCCAATATATTATGCTCCCCTCTAGTGGATAGTCTGATAACTAATCTGTATGCAATAATAAGGAAAACGGTAAAAAAGTTTTTTTTATCTTAAAAAATGGGTGATTTATCACCACTTTTTCCATATCCTTTCTTATGCTTTAAGATGATACAGTGTAAAAATGTATTTCTATTTGTCAACAATTTCAACAACAAATCCTTGAAAAAAAATAAAAATACTCAAAACTGAACAATATATTCCGACGTAACTAAAGAACTTATGGAAGAACTTTTGGAAATTATTGAATTTAGGGGTATAATGAAGCATAGAAAAAGTTTGCATCAATATGGCTATGTTTGCACCAATATGGCTATGTTAAATGTAACAGAACTGTTTTTGCCACTTTGACTTTTGAACACTTTATTCCTAACATAACTAAACCGCATTGATTTTTAAGAGGCTTGCATGATTTTTGTTTCAAATTTGGCTGTGGTAAATGAAATAAAGCAAATAATTATTAGTAACGCCTACTAATAAATTGGTAATAAAATTGTCAGGATGCAAATTTTTTTTGTTCTTAGAGTGTCGCTTACCTGGTTCTTTCACCTTTTTCAATTAATATAGCTAAAATAATTTCAATTTTTTTATATTTGATAGTGTTTGTTGCCTTTTCGGAGGCTTTATGTTATTGGAGTTTTAGAGGCTTAGTATTAGAGGCTTATGAAGTATTAGTATTAGAGTTTGCAGTATTAGATGCTTAAGTTTATGTTATTGGAGCAAAACACATTTTTTATTAGTTCGTCCCATTAGAATAAAGATAAAATGTATTTAGCATCACTTGTCATGATGCTATTGCTCGTGTCAAAATTTACTACTAGCGAATAATTTTCACCGGTACTTATCCAAAATGTACCGGTGAAATAACACATATGTAATAACACATATGTAATAACATATATTTCAAAAGTATCGGTATTAAAACTGCTTAGTATTCCTGCAGTTTCACCAAATATAGATATATAATATTTTATATCTATACTAGTATATCTGGTAATTATTACATAACCCTTCAACATTTAAGTTTTTTGAGAAATATGGCAGTAAACTTAGGCCAATTTTTATGAAAAATCAAAAAATTGAATTCTTTTTCGAATTTGATAAGGAAATTTTTGAATGACCACGCCCCTATATGACCTTTACTAGTAAAATATTTATAAGCAGTGGGGAAAAAGTACTTTCAATTCTAATTTATTAAAATATTAATACAATATCATTGCTACCACTGGAAAAAGTATTTTCTGAAACTACGAAAAACCCGTTGTTTAATTCTTATCAATGCTAGACCAATTACCATCGTACCAGTGGTACCTATTACCGTCAGAGTAGTACATACTAATTAAGCGTCATCTGAGAATGGCGATTTCCAACGGTTTTTCTGAACGAATTTTTCATTAAACTTTTCTCCATGAGCTTTGCTTTTTAGAGCATAGCTTATTTTATATCAACAATTCTGTGGAACTTAGGATAGCCTGGTTGGTAGGGCGTTAAACTCTTGTTCCTGAGAACCGGACCTCGAAACTAGCCTATCAGAGTATCTCCGTGTATAAAATGGTGACTGGTGTACGTTAAATCAGTCGGGGTCACAAAGTCTCCCAAGTTTCAATAACACATCAATACCTATGGGGATAATCACTCAGGGGTCCCTTTGTCTTCTGGATAGGGATTAAAATTACATAGTTGAGTATTAGTAGTTGTAAACTCAAATTTGGGTCAGCTGTTCAACGATGGTTATAAAAGAAATGAAAATCAAAACACAGGATCAATATTAATTATGAGTATCAGCAATAATATGGAGATTTTTATGGTTCTCAAAACGAATGAGTATTTTTTCCCCATTATTTTTGATTTTCAATATAAAAATTCATTTCTTATTTTAATAATACATATTACCAACATTAATTAAGCATCATTATCGTAAATAAGAGTATGACAATTTCTTACTGCTCTTCTAGTCAAATAAATTTCTTTACTCCATTGTTTTTGTTTTCTCGCACATAACTTTTTTTCCTTTATTTCAATATGCATATATTATCTAAATTGATTAAACATCAATCGGGTTGATTATAATATGGCGATATTTTATATTTCTCTTACACGTATTAGCCCATTATTTTGCCTATAAATTATTAAATATTTTTTATATTTAATTACTATTAATTTTAAATAAATATTTTTTTAGAAACACGTTTTACGAGAAATACTATAAATAAAAAAACGTGTAATATCAGGTAACATTAAAATTATGAATTTAGTGACATAGATCCAGCGTAATTCCACTTAATGTTTTTCATTGAATTTATCTTCCATAGCGAATATAAAATAATTAAATAGTTAAATTTGTGCAATAAACATTATTTTTACTAAATTGAGCTATAAGCTAGCAATTATCACTGATGTTATCGTTAAAATATGTGAAAAATTGTATCACCACTATTTAAATTTAAAACAATGGCTAACGCTTAACCATTTAGAAAATTCCGTTTTTCGCAGTTCGCCCCTTTCTAACGATTCATTGTAGAATTTCCTAATGTCGACAATGAGTGACATTCCTCGTGCTGCATACTATAAGTATGCTAAATTTCATCGCTTTCAGTGGGTTGCTTTAGGAGCCTATTAAGGACACACACACATAAAGACAGACAGACAGTCAGGTATTCATTTTAATATCTAAATTTCAATCGGAAATTTTAAAGAATAAACTCGTTTTCAAAACTTTTAAATCACACGCGACTTACGTACACGTGCGTTTATGTACATTTTTTTTTAACCTATCAAAGATCTAAAATGTACCCGAGTGGTATTTCTAAAGAAAGTACTTATTGTCATAGCAGAATTGGGATGCATTTTTATTACTTGGCTGTTTTCTGTCCTAAGGCATTTCATTACTTTGAAGTTTCAAGACATACGTATATATCCAGATCTAAATTCTAAAAGAACCTTTTTTATTTTTTGTTCGGAGTTTTAAAGTATAGGAATCTGGATATTAAATTCTAAGAGTAGTGTACGTTTATAAATAAATTGATATGTAATTAATAACTCTAGTTTAATAACTGATTAGTCACCTAGTTCTGTTCTTATTCGTCTCACCTAGTTATTATTCGTCAGACAATATCAATAAGATAAAAAAGAGTTTTTTTTCATTTTTTTGCAATATTTCCTTAATTTAAACCAATTAATAAAGAAGTACAAAATATATTTCACTGATATTGTTTGGGCATCTACTATTTAATGCTTACTTTTTATACTTAAATATAAAGATTAAACATAACAAAATAATAAATTAACGCAGAAAATTTTCTAATCACAGCAGACGTGATTTATGTGCATTTTCCTCATCGTATCATTAATCTGAGAAGTACCCGAATGGTATTCCTAAACAAAGTACTTTAGCCGCAACGGAATGGAGATACCTCTTTATCACTCGGTTGTTTCTCTTGCAGAAAGGCCTTTTTCTTTTTGACTATGATGCATTGATCTGTCACGTACTTGGCAAGTTTCGATTTCAGATCAAGGTAAGGAATGACAAAAAAGATTGACCATGAATACGGTAATCGTTTTTCTTGTCTTGACATAAGACCATTTGTCGATTCAAATAAATAAAATTATAACAAATAACTTCAGATTAGAATGATAAGTGTAGATAATCATGTAAATATAGTATCTAAAGATAAGTTTGATCTTTAATTTATTTTTAGCGAGGAGGGGGAAATGAAGTTTTGTTTATGATCTTCTAAGTATACGATGTATTTCTTATTTTTGAAAGGGAATGATTGGGAAAATTGAAATCCTTAGATTTTTTCGCATGGCAGTTCATCCTTAAGATTTCACTTCACAGAAAGAAAGGGATTCTACTTCATTCAAAAATAAATGAAAAATGTAATAATTAACTTCAGCGGGAAAGGACAAGTGTAGATAATTGTGCAAATATAGTACATTGAGATAGTTATTACAAATAACTTCAGATTAGAATGATAAGTGTAGATAATCATGTAAATATAGTATCTAAAGATAAGTTTGATCTTTAATTTATTATTAGCAAGGAGGGGGAAATGAAGTTTTGTTTATGATTTTCTAAGTATGTGGAGTATTTTTATTTTTAAAAGGGAATGATTGGGAAAATTGAAATCCTTAGATTTTTTTCACCTGGCACTTCAATCTTAAGATTTCACTTCACGTAAAGAAAGGGATTCTACTTCATTCAAAATAAATTTCAAATAAAAATGCAACAATTAACTTCAGCTTGAAAGGACAAGTGTAAATAATTGTATAAATATAGTACATTGAGATAAGATATTTACCTTTATTTTTTATAACAGGGCAGAGGAAATTAAAAGTAATTAGCTATCTTCTAGATAACGATGCTCTTTACTATCAAAACTGAACTCGGGGTCAAATTGAAATTCTTAGCTTTTTCGACATGGCACTCCATCTTTAAAATTTCACATCGGAGGAAATAAGAGATTTTACTGTTTTCAAGTAAAAAAAATCTACAGATAATCTATAGACATAAAATCTATAGACAAATCTATAGACATAAACTAATATCTATAGACATAAAATAATATAAAATCTATAGACATAAAATAATATAAAATCTATAGACATAAACTAAATTATGAAATAAACGTTTCATAAAACATAAACAAAGTATAACTTTTTTTATAATATTGTATATTTTGCTTGTAATATGACTATTCATTTCTATTTTTGGGTCAAAAATACAAAATTTAGAAAAAACACCAAATTATTATTTAACCATTTATAATATCTAAAATAATACTTCTGTCAATTTTATTTTGATATGATTCGATTTAGTGTAAAGTAATATGCTAAAGAAACGATAGTTCACTTATCTAGATAGCCATATTTAAGATTTCAATCGTTCGACTTCCCCTATCTCAGTAAATTCAAGATGGTCGTTGAAGCTCATCTCTAAGAAGATATTTTTCTCAGGGGAGATATATTATTAACCGATATTTTTGAGGGTACACCCTCCAGAGTGCATATTATAGTATTTGTTACAGTTTTTCATGACATTTAGATGCATATTATGATTCTACTCTCGTTAAAATAATCAAAAGTCTTAAGTGTAAATTTTATGCCTGAATTCTAACACTAAAGGGAATTTTGTTTTACCACTTATAATTGAACCTCAAAATTTCATTTCCCTTAAAAGCTAGAAGAAAACATTAATTTGCTTTCCTTAATGAGTGGTTTTCTGTCCTTCCGTTTTGGGAACAAAAATAAAAGTAAAAGAGTAAGTAAGTCAATATTCGATTTTTTTCCTCTCTTGAAATAAAAGGAGATACTTCCGCGAGCTGTTCTTCCCTATTATCTTAAAGAATTAAGACCACATTACATAAGCCTATTATCTTTTGACTATTTTTACGTAGAAAAGGCTTCAATTTATTAAAATATTTGTAAATTGCGTTTAAATTGTCTATTGCTTATAAGGAACATTAAATGTATTCAAGATTGTTTTGACAAATAATTTTGAAATAAATGTTATAAATAAATGGTAATGCAAATGTAATGTTAATGTAAATTAAAATGCGAATGTAAAAATAAATATCATCCGAAAGAAAGAAATTTAAGCTTTTGATAAAAAATCTATTAATGATCTCCTGATATAAAATTTTAAAAAAATGATTCTGAAATTAAGCATAATTAAAAATATTTTTTGACATTATGAAATGTATATTGCACTGTACAAAATTCCTAATTAAATTGCCATGAAAAATACCGGCACCATAAAATCCTTTTCACCATAAGGAAATATACAATAATTTGAACATTAATATCAATTTAATTAGGGTGATCTAGTGATTATTAGTGTAAAAAATTACGATATCTCTTTTTTATATAGTTAGTAGGTTGGTATATATATTTTTATACATCTATTTTTCAGGAGCATGTCCTGTAAAAATGGATTTTGTGGTAAGGCGTAATGAGTACCAGTACTTTTTAGCATAATTTGATCCGAAATTCTTTACAGTGTTGGCAGTTTTTTGAGATTTTAAATTAAGAAAAGAGACCCTCTTTCTAGAAGTTGCAATTGACCTCGTTGCTTCCTTCTCGCTCCAGTGAAAATGACGGGGTGACATTTCGCCCGCTATTTCTCGCTCCCGTGATATTGACGGGCTGGAGTGTTCTGTAGTAACGCGCCAATAAGAATAAAACTATATCATTTCTTTTGCCCGAAAAACATTTCATTTCTCATTTTACATGCCAGATAGCAGTACCAAGATATTTTTTAAGGTCATTGTAGATAGTTAGTTTATTTTAAATTAGATTTCAGCACTAACCAAATGCGTAATACAAATACAAAAGCCAAAAAAATAGGTACTTTTATGACCGTTTTCTTGAAAATTAACCGATAGTTAAGGGGTTAAGTTCTCAGAATAATCTTTGAGTCAGAATAAAGGGACTGTTCTCAATAATGTTTCTACAATGTGCACATTTTTAAGGAGAATGCAAAATTAGTCAATAAGACTCAAAAATGAATGCGAATTTTTTTCGGAATTAAAAAATGACGCTTAAAGAATTTTTGTATCTCATTTTTTATTTATTTACCTTCACTTAAGTGTGCAAAAAAATACGAAATGCAATTTATTATCTTCAGTTAAGAGATTTGGAACTTAGAATTTTTTTATTCGTTGCCAAATAATTTTGTTTAATGCATATTTTAAAAGAAACAGAAATACGATATTAAACAGAAATTGTTTAAAATTAATAGTTGAATTAAGTATAAGTTAATGCATCAATTAATAAGACATTTTTGTAACTTTAACTTAAAT
Organism: Parasteatoda tepidariorum; assembly: GCF_043381705.1. NCBI lineage: Eukaryota > Metazoa > Arthropoda > Arachnida > Araneae > Theridiidae > Parasteatoda > Parasteatoda tepidariorum. Next base: position 44,360,333 of record NC_092213.1, read on the forward strand.
TTAGTCATAATGTGTCCAAGAAATTTCCAGATAAAAGATTTGGTTTGTGAAATATTGCACTAGAAATAATCATTACTTTGTAGCATAAATTATGCTTAGTAATTAATCGTGTTTATATAAAAAGTGAGACTAATATTCTTACGAAGTTCATCGATACAATCAAACTTATATTCAATGAAATGCGTGCAAGAAACTTAATGTGGGTTTCTCGATTCTGATTGGTTGTTGAAACGTGGCATTTGTAAAATAAATTGCAACTGTTTTTTTCATTATGTTTCAGGTAAGCCAAGTCCGTCAAGTATCAATTTCCTTAAGTGACGTAATCTGTATTATTTCACTAAGATTACAATTTCTTTGCTAGATATTTTTTATTTAACACAAAGACAGACACAAAGCCATGTAAATCAAAAACAAATTTTACGAGCCAGCAAACTTGCCAGGTACACAAAACAAAAATATATCACGGTTACAATAAATTACTTTAAGAAATAATAAATCTAAGCTAAGTAAAAGACGCAGATTAGAAAAAAATTATATTTTAGCAAATTTTAAGCGCTGTATTTAATTAATTACATTTTAATTAACATTCTAACTTATGTGGAGAAACTTAGCTCAACTTTAACATACCATGTTGCTTATAAACGATCAGGTGGAGCTGACGTTATAGGCCATGTGGGGGTGTACAAGATCTTCTTCTCCTTGATGAGCAAGTACCTGATTTCCACGCTAAGCTTATAGTAGAATAATATTTTTGTGACACAAAAGTAATAAAAATCAGAATAACATATTTAATTATTTAATTACATGAATTTCATAATTTAATCCAATAAGTCTCCATTTAATCCAGTGAGCAGGCTAATATTTTATTATGCTTTAATCAGAAAATAATTAAAATTTCATAATAATTTGCAGATTTTCAATACCAAATCTGGCATTATGATGTTTGAATTTATGCTGCATCCGATTACGGCTACAGCTTTACTTGCTTAATCCTCTTATATACCGAATTTTGATGCTCTTTGTTTGGATATTTGACACAAGTAAGCATATCTGAAGAAATTTTGTGACATTGAAATAAAGTTGCGAGCTTTAATGAAAGCGTTATTAAATACGATAGTTATAAAACCGTCGTTTCATGTATTATGTAAATTCTTCAGTTCCCTTTGTTTCTGAAATAGTTTTTATCTGTTATAATATAATTCTACTTGCTTCCTAATGATCGAGTCAATTCGACATTAACAGCTAATAGAATAAATTCAACAGTCTCATAAACATATCCATACAATAATACAGTTGTATAATATTAGGTTTGAAAAATGGCTTTCATAAAATATAACATACATTGCGTTTTAAGCAATTATTGCTTAAAAAATCTTGAAAAAATTATAGGCATGTGCAAATTATTTTATAAACGCTATAATGAATATTTAATTGCCTGAAACTTTGATTTTACAATCAATTAACTCAATGATTAACTCAAAACTGTTAAGATGGTAATAAACGGTAAACGGAGAAAAAAAAATCTATTAAAATTAACTCACTGCATGGTAATGACATTTCTAATTAAAAAATCTGGAAATAAAAATATATACGATAAAACCATTCCTTTGGTTCTTTTATCTTTCATATGGTAACGGTTCAGCAGAAATTCTAATTTTCAAATTTATTGTTCTTACACACATTTAGTAAAACATACAATGAAAAACTAAATTGAACCAAATAAATGGTCTTTATGCTGTGATCTAAGGTATCATAATAAAATTACCAAATTTTCCCACATTTGTCAAACCTTATTATCCATTATAAAACAATATTTCATTCCTAATTTTACTAAATTTCTGCCCAAAGCATGTTAGTAAAAATTACCATGCTTTCTGGTTATCTCATAGAACCAAAAACACTGTATATTTTACTATATTCTGTTTCCTTTGGTTGACTTGATATTGAAATAAAGTGAACATCTTTCATGAAATATAGTATTCGTAAAATGAGTTTCCTGGATGGTAAAATTTCAAATGAATTTCGAGAACGTAATTTTATAAATAGCCTAAATTGAAAAAAAAATGAATCACTACCCCAATCATATATGTAAATATTCTAAATTAGAGATATTTGGTCCGTTATTCATGTTTTTTGTATTTCATAGCCAGTTTTATATTATTAACTAATTGAAGAAATATAACAGTTGCATTAATAAAATATTCAGTTTGAAAAAACATATGAGGAAATTGACAATATATAGCTTCAAATTCATTGTACATGTAAGGATAAAAAAGCGATGTATCTATACACAATCTTATAAGCGGTGTAATAAACTAAACATTACAGTGATTAATATTACTGAAAATATGATATTGCAGATATTGATGTGCTGGATATCAAGCAAATTATTTTAAAAAGCGAATTATTACGAATGTTTATATGTATATAATATGCAGTACTTAATTTAGAGCATTTATCATATGAAAAAGGGTAAGATAAAGGGCAATATAAGGATAAATGTGCATAGTTTTTTCAAATCTAGAAAAAAGTACTAAATGTAGAGATGTGAGAAATATTTATGCATAATTTAAATTCTCATACTTATATTCAACATATTTTAAGCTAAAAATAATGGAATAAGGAGAATAATTGCGAAAAAAATTGATTGAAATTAAACTAACAAGTAGCTATCTGTCCTTAAAGTCGAGGCGAGAGGTCCATATAATACAGTAAAATAAATGTAAAGCACAAATATGGAAAACTACACATTTCATACAGTTAACCATCAAAACTTACCATAAGCTGTAAGGAATGAATTGTATCTTTGAAAATTGGTAAAAAGAATCTAATTAACAAGATCCAACAAAGTACAGATTTAATCAATCATTTACGGAAGAATTAAAAACAGTTTAAAAACAGGAATCTGGCCTATATTTTCAAAGTTTGTAGATGTTTCATAGAGCCATGTCAGGCTCATGCTGATAAAAATAATTTACTAAAATTCATCTTATTCTTTCTTAAATTTTTAAAGACCCTATCATTTTTGACCGATAAATACGGTTAAATGAAATGTGGCCATCTCTCCTAAAGTATTATAGATGATGAGATGGCCACCGAAATCATAGCGTCACTCCACTATAATATCCCTTTGCGTTTTACTCTGGAACAAAAATAAATGTGTTCTAAAAGTCCAGCTAGTTGAAAGAATATAAAAATTACAAAATGAGAAACAACATGAATCTTTTTCGAGAAAAATACTAGACCCATAAAAATAAACACTTAAATATTTTGCTCTTTATTTTGTCATGAAAAAAAAAGCTTCGTCCTGCAGCAATATGTTAAAAAATTATCAGCAGAATTTAAACTGATCTCCTATGACCATTTTGCTTAAATTTTCCCTATACTATTCCCACAAAGTATATTTACATGGAGGAAAGTGTTTCCTAATATAATTTCGAAATAATAATAAAAAAGGAAGGAGTATTAAAAGGGAAATTTGAAATTAAAAATAGTATTCAAACAAGTAATTGTGAGAGATTTTAAATTTGCAAATTTGTGCATTTTGTAGAATTAAAAAAACAGTGTTCATCACAAAGTTTTAAAATTAAATAGCAGTTTTTGATATTATAAAATAATAGAAAGTAAATAACTAATATATTTCCTAGAACAATTTGTTGTAGTTAAGAAAAAGTAATGCCAGTTTAAAAGAGTTTTTATTAAAAATCTGTAATTCGAAACTTTTTTCTAAATTAGTTTTAATAAAAAATATGATTCATTGCTGCTTATTTTGTGATCCAAGTTTTGTCAGTTTAATAAGGTGATTAGATTTTTCTCTTATAAAATGAAGTGTTAGATAAATAATTATCAAAACTTCACAAAATTTTGTTTGATATTGTATTTAATCAAAATATATTCCATCTATAATAAATATAATTTTCTCTAATAAATTCTCTAATTTTAAAGTCAGGCAGTTATTTAAGTAGAGGTTCGAAAGTTTTCGACTTGCGAAACATTTATCATGTGAAAACTGTATCATGTGTTTTACGATTGTAGTTATGTGTTTCCATATTTGAGAGTAGACAAGACTGATGAACATGGGTACTTCGACTCATTCAGTCATCGCAATGCAAGATAAGATTATGAAAGAACGGTGGAACATTTAAATATTACTCGAAAGATAATATTTTAATGCACATAATGCTGGCAGAGATAAAAGTATAAAGAATGAAATAATATTAAAAAGAGTTATATTCAAAGTAAACAATCTCATAATTTTTTTACATATAAAAATTTAATTTGCATAATTCTTTTCAAAAATATTCTCATTAACTGAATTAAAACAAAGTTCTTATTGCAAATAACTCTAACAACACTACTAAAATGAAGGAATTTCACAATAACCGTCCTGAGAAGTGATTCAACCTTGCAGATTTAAATCTTTTTTTAGGTAGTTTCTTATGGCCTATAGTCCTATAAAATCTCCGCTTATGGCTTCATATTGAAAAAGAAATATGAAATTCAATAGAATTGCTGGAGCATTTTTTAAAACTATATTTCCTTTAAACTACAAAACAGTTTAAATTGTCACTATCTTGAAACAGTTTCTTTTTTACAAGGTTTCTCTTTTAAATCCCATAAATGGTTTAAGTTGTCACTGACTTTGAATGTTAATTCTAAAAACATTAAGTAATTCTTTCTTCACTTAAACTCTAACAATATTCTTTTTTTTTTTCGAATGGCAGGCACTGAACGTTAGAAGATGCCAGACGCGTTACTCATTTCGCGTTACCCAGTATGCACCTGTGAAACAAAGTCACGGAGGAGAGTAAAAACAATATTCTAAATTGTCACTATTTTGAAATTGTAACTTTGGAATTGCAGTCAAAAAGAGCTTTCTTATTCACTCTTCAAAAATGAAATAAATTGTCATCCTCTTGAAATTGGTTATTTCACACTCAATTTTTCTTTATTTAGCGTCAACAGTGGCATAACTTGCTACTATCTTAAAAATCGTCAACAATGAAAACAAGAAAAAAATTAAAATCGTTGCCATTTAACAGACTACAATAGTCTAGTATTAAATTTATAGAAAGGAATCAAAATTTTAAAATTGGTTTAAAGCATTATAATAAGAAATTTCAAAAAATTTAGATTTCGAAATGCACAAATAGATATATTCATTATACTTCAATGTTAAGTTTCCTAGCTGCAATTGTTCACAAATCGAGACACAGATAGACCCACGCAAAAACCCTTTATTTTATTGTATTTCAAAGTCTTTTTAATTTTATTTTGGTTGCATAGAGTTTTTTAAAAATACCGAAAGATGATGATAAAATGATAATGCTTTTTAAAAATAGCAACCAAAAAATTCTTTATTTCACTTGATGTCCTTCCATTGGTCAGCATAAATCAAATCAAATAAAAATTTACTCTGAAATCTCACTTGTTTTTAATTTAAGCACTAGTTGCTGACCGAAGTAGAAAAGTTCTCTAGTTTATAGCCGGATTATATATTATTAATGTTACTGGCTCACATGAAATTCTCAAGAGTACCCTCCAACTGTCACTTTCTAAATAAATAACATTTCACTAGGTAGCAATTAATTTTGATGCCTGCCTCTAATATATTTTATCTAAGCAACCCACGTTTAATCTAACATTTTAATTGTTGATATTTCGGAATATTTATTCGCAAGGGAATTATTTGATAAGGAATAGTCTTTTACGAGATTTATATCACTAAATATGCATGCTCCTTTCAAATTACATATAATATAATTCTTTTTATAATTATAACGAAATAGGCTTTTGTAAATGTCTTCAGTTTGAATTTCATACACACATTTTCAATACACTGAGAAGAACAGCATGGTAAAAACTGCCAGATTATGGTAAAATTTACAATGTTTCTGGCTTTATGGGAACACTGAAAAGCTCGGTAATTTTTACAGAAGCGCTCTGGTTGTATATTTTGGTAAAATTAACAATAAAATATGGTTTTATAGCTTGGGATGATAAATGTGGTGAACTTTCGTAATTTGTTCTGATACCTTAGAGAATGCAACAAAAACCATTTATTCGGTTAAATTTACTTTTCAGTCTTATATTTTTAACTAAATGTGTAGTAATGATAACTATAACTTTGAAAACAATAGTTTCTGGTAAACCGTTACCATATGAACGTAAAAATTACCAAATGAATGGTTTAAATACCGTATATTTTCGAATTTTTATGATACCATTACTGTTTAAGGTAATTTTACCAGATTTCTTTTCCTCCGTGTAGGATATAACTTTAGAAAATATAAACTTTCTAAAACTCTTTTGAGTTTAAAATTTAGTGCATGGCCTATTTTTTAAAGTTACGATTGCTAAAATATAAGGATATAAGAAAATAATTCAACCTCTTCAAATTACTAAAGTATTAAGTTTATTTGTGGAAGGGTTCAATATAACTAATTTAAAATTCACTCGCGTCATCGTTCTATATGGTAACCAACCATGGGCCAGCTAAATTTAAAGTGGATGTAAGCGAATATGTCATACACGTTCTGTACGAATTTGAACTTGGTAGATTCTTGCAGTCTACTACATGAATGTACTGAGTTGTAATATGAATCTACCGTAGTCATTTCTCTTATGAAATCTAGTCTTGTAGTGCGTTCTGAAACGGAATGACATGTATATGAAGCAAAGGATTGAACGTTGAAAACGTGAAAGGTGATACAATTTGAAAAAATTCCAGAAGGCTTGCGGAGATGTGCTTTGTAAAGACCCTCGGTTTTTGGTGGTTTGACATTTTCAGAAGGAAGAGAGTCTAAATCATGCAGCAGAAGGCCTTCAACTGCAAAAAAATCTACGAAAAATAGGATCTGATCTAGGTTCTCGAGTGATTCGATTGTCGGTTGACAGCCAGAATAATCAGAGAACATTTGAATTCGAACCATCATATTTTGAATAAGGATTTAAATTGAACTCCGACTAAAGGATCCTGCCGCCTGTGAGACCAAACATTAAAGACAAGTATCAATAATGTCCTGCCACGTGGTAAATTATGCTTCGAGCAAGTAAATAGATTCATGTGACTCATCAACCTTTTTTACCAGCCTGGATTTAGTCCCTGTTGCTTTTTTTTCTATTCCTGAGATTGGAATTTCCACTCAGACATCATTTTGAGAAAATAGAAAACACTTAACGGTTATAACAGATCCGATAAAGGCTATTCCAGTTATCCGTGTTTTAGAACATTTATGAAGTAGGGAAGAACCGTCTCTAACGCTGTTTATCTTATCATAGGAATTTTGAATAAAAAAAACTGGAATAAAATTTGAGCCCTTTTGAATAAAAAAATTGGAAACATCAGTACTCAGTACTTAATTTATACGTGGTCCAATGACTGTAATCGATCAGATAAAAGTTATTTCAGTAATCCAAGTACCAGCAATTCTGTGAAGATGGGTAGAACTGCTTTCAACACTGAGTGGCTCCTCAAAAGAATTATTTCCATGGATGCAATGTTGAAAAATAATTCCGTTAAAAAGAAAGATTTGAAACAGCAGTGTTATTACTTATTTTATACACCTCACACACTCAAAAGAGGAAGAAAATCTTACACGATTAATCAAAATATCGTTTTTTAGTATCATATTAAGGTGCAAATTTAAATTGTTAATAAAAATCATGCTAATTTATTTATGCTTCTGATCAACTTTAACCATAGTATCGTGTAATCAAGTTCAAGTATCGTGTTAGCAAATTTAATTTATGTTACAAATTTATCAGCATGTTTTAATATTTCTAACACTGTTCTGAAAATTATGAATGGCTTATAAGCTACTTGGCTGATATTGGAATTTAAATCACTAACCCTTACACTGTAAACATTCTTGGTCAAATTACGTAAAAATTACCGACATTCAAGGTGTCAGTACTTTTTAGCATAAAATTTATTTTTTCCGGAACAAATAATCTGATATACCGTAATTTTTGCATCGAGAATTATCGTAAAATCTTTGAATCACTCTAATTAAATAAATTTTACCGTAGAAATCACGGTATAATATTTTATGGTAAAAATAAATTTTACTGTAAAGAGGATTTTATGGATGATGCACCCTAGGTGTTGATACTTTATACTGTATTTTGATCTGGAATTTTTTATAGTGTATAGACGCTCACTTAACATATGCAATATTTAAATATAATATAAAAGTTATGTATTCAAATTTCCTATTATTTATTTATATATTTATCTTTACATCCATACTTAACAAAATGGAATTTAAAATATCCCTCATAGAGATTTTATTTATTGCTAATTATACTATTTATTCACGTTTCTCTTATTTTTTACATCAGAATTATTTAACAACGCTTTTTAATTTTGATAACGTCATACAATTTTGTTTTAATCTAATTTATACACATTTTTTTGCATTGCTTTAAGTTACATGTATAATGAAATAGCTTGGAACTAGGACTGGGCTATAAATCGATGTATCGTGACATATCGATTTAACGCATATATCTGCAAGACGATACAGCGACTTTTATTCAAGGCGATGCATCAGAAATCTGATTTAAGCCGTCGAGTAAAGACAACGAGCGCAAAACGATATAGCGATATAAGACACGCAAGGATATAAGATAACGATATAGCGATATAAGACTCTTCTCTTACGTTCCGATGTCGACTCGCGCTGTGGAAGACGATGTTCGTTTCGTTATGTTGAAATGGCCTTGATTGGTGAGCTGTAGAATCAGAATCAGAGTTTTGAGAACACATATCGTTATATCGCATGTTCCTTTTTGCACCTCTTAGCTTTTTTTTTCTTTGTCGCGACTTTTCTTGTAGATTATTTTCAGTGAGACTAACTTCGTGATCGCCGATGTTACCTTGTTCTGAAGGCAATCTATTATTGAAAAGAATATATAAAGAAGAGTTTCTTCATTAATTAGATAAGTAATTTTTTAAAAAACGCGTCTTTTTATTTTTAAATGTGAAAATTATCGGCAATCTAATTTAGGCGCCCATACAGAATTGAATTTGTTAGGTTATTTTTTTACTTTCTTTTAATTCATTGAAAACATTTTGGATGAAACTTCTAATAATTTAATGAGTTTTTATTACTGATTTTAAATTTATAAATCTTGTTGTTTTCATTTTTAGAAATAAAGTTAAAACAAAATTTATTTTTGTCATTTGGATTTGGACATAAGTCAATCAGCTTTGTTTATACAGAAAAATTTGAAAGGTTTGCGTATTTTATTCATTTTTTTTAAAAATCATTTAGGACTTCGTTTCATTAGAGAGTATAATAATTTTTTTTTTAATATTCTTTTCATATTATTTGTTAATTAGCTAAACATATTATCGAATATCACAATTTTTTTGTTTTTAAGAAATTAAATCTTACTTTGTTTTTCGTTCATAATTCGGTAATTATTTTATTTAATTTAATTACTTATCTGAAATGATAAGGTCCCGCAGTGGACTGATCGTTAAGACACGGTCCCTGCAGATCACCGAAGTCAAGCATCACTGGCTGCTGTCAGTGTGCGGGTGAGTGACCACTTGGATCAGTCTGCGTAGGGACCGAGGGTGTGCGATATTGGCCCTCGTTAAACTGTTCTACCATAAAGTGCTCGACTTCGCGTGCAGATCGTCGAGCTACCGAAGCGGGGGTCAAAATTGTGATGGCATGTCTTCGGATCATCCTCAGGGATGTTTCCCAGACCGTCGCCAATAGCCCATTATTCTGTAGCTCTAGTGTGACGTAAATGAACTATAATAACTGAAATGATAATAATAAAAAATAGTGTTTTAAAAGCGTTTTTTTTTCTAAAATTTATTTAGCACTTTGTTCTAAACATACAAATAATTTTTAACGTTTCATTTAGAAATTGAACACTACGATCGAACTTAATAATTATGTAATTATTTATGCATAATAGTACAAGAAAATAGTAATTTGTAAAAAAAGCTTTAAAAAAAGTTTTTAGCACTTTGTTTTACGCGTATTATGAATTTCTAAACAAACATTTCAATAAATATTTTAAGTAAGATTTGTACATTGTAGTCAATTTATTTAATATCTTTCTTAAGCAAAACTTATATATCTTCAAATTTATAAATTGATTTAAATCAATCTGAGTATGAAGTTTTGATAAAAATCTGACTTTCTGTGCCTTACAAGTAAATGAAATTCAAAAATACTATATCGCGATACATCGCTATATCGCGATGCAAAACTGACGATGCATCACGATACATAATTTCTAATATCGCCCAGTCCTACTTGTAACTATAAATTTAAATTTAATAATAAATTCATAATTTAAATAAGTACGGAAGAATATTTTATCAGATCTCTGTTTTCAGTTTTAAGAAATAAATGCATAAAATATCACCTCTGCAAATGCAGCCATTTTCGCGGAAAATCTATAAAAGCGAAAAGCGATTTGAAACCTTAAAATATAGACTTTCGCCTATGAACATGAAAGAAAATCCCGGAACCAAAAAATATAACTATACAAAATGGTTATCCATTATACGACGCCATTTCTTTTTTATACTTCAACCATTACCAAACGCTATTTTTGGCGAGGGTTTTCGGCAGCATACTGAAATAATGTTCCATACCTTCAACAGAAAATTGTTTTCTGCACTGGGAAAAGAACGTTCCAAAGTTGCGCAATATTTGAGTTTACGAAAACTTTTGGATTTAAGTCCTCTTCTATTCTTTGACTATTTTGATTTATTAGATGCAATTGTTATTTTAAATAAATTTTCTTTCTCTTTTGAGGATAGGTGAACCATTTTACCGGATAAAATTTTAATAATTGATAATTTAATATATATATAGTACTTGTAATTTTGCTATATTAATAACAGATAGCATTTTTTTTCAAATTTAGTTTTTTTTTTCCCTTTGTAATATTTTTCCCAAAGTTGCGCTAATATTATTTGCTGAAAAAAGTAAAATTTCATTTGACTGAACCTAGGAAAATATAAAATGAAGAAAAACTAGTGGATAAGCCCGCTGTTCGCTGTCACTCCCTAACTCCAATGATTGGGTCGCAATAATTGTTGTTTCTTGGCGGAAAACAGTTTTTCCACATATGTTGAAATTATTAACTTAACATTTACTAAAGAGAATTATGTTTGCTTACGCTTGGGTTTCCACTTATCCCGTCCAAATATTATTATCTATTAGTGTTATAAATATTTATATCTATTGGAGAGAAGAAGTAATTTTGCTAAGTATTTTTTTTTCCTTAAATAATATTTATTTTTTATAAGGTTATATAATATTTTATTGTTCTATCAGATTTGGAGACTTCACAACCGTAATTAATGTTTTTGTTATTATTTCGATATTAAAATCCCATTTGTACTCAAATGTCAAAATTTACAAAGTTGTTATTAAGTTTAATAAATGTAGTATACAATATTTTTACTAATTATTTCATGATAATAATCATTAAAGCATTGTACTTGTAAACTATTTTATACATTATAGTAAGTGTGTGTCTGATGCAAAAAAAAAAAAAATTCCCCAGGTTCGAATCCTATCGGTGGCTGGTTAAAAATTCTGCTACAGGCTCGCCCTGACCACAGTGTTGACGTAAAATATCATGGGATAGATTCCATGCCGTCAGGCTAACCGTGGGAAGTTTTCCTCGCCATGTAACGCAATATCGGGTTAGTTCCATAAAAAATACCTCCACGGAGACAAGTTTGTCCAAATATTTGATCCAGGAGTTCCTTTGTCTTCTGGGTTGGGTTCAAAATTACAAGGCCACAGTGTTGAACATTGATAGCCTTACTTCAAGTTATCGGTATGTTTCCAGATGCCCCCCTGCTGGGGTAAGGGTTAAGCTAGTTATTATTGATAGTCTTACACGTAGAATTGGATCACCAGATCAACATCGGTAGTAAAATAAGTTTTAAAATTACGAAGTGATCCCTTTTTTGTAAGAATTTTCCCTAATTTCATGAAAGTAAGGGAAGGAATGTTTTTATTTAAGATTTTTGTTTCTTTGTTATAACTTTCTTCTCCTGCAGAATTATTTAGATTATTAAGAGAAAAATATTATTAAAAAAAGAATGTCACGTGGAACCAATAAACTGCATTGTTCGAAAAATCGGTAGTTAAACCATTGTTTACTCCTCAACAGTTCAATACAATTTGGATTGTTATCCTCTGTCTCAATATTTTTGCATGGAGTGGAAAAAGTAAATAATCAGTAAATAAGTTCTAAATAGCATCAAGCACAAAACTGCAATATATATATATACCAACAAAATTATTAAATCTGCATTAATTCTAATTCTTCTTATTTATTTTTTCCCCTACCAGGTGACTATACGCTATTAGATTAAGCAAAATGCGCCCTTTTTTTTCACCCCATCAAATTAAACATTAACTATTATCTGACTAGTAATTTGGCATGATGTTGTTGATCGAGACCAACTCATGATAGTCAAAATTTCCTATAATCAAGTAATTTTCTCCAGTATTTATCTCTTTCAAGGAGGCCGCAAAAAATTTCGGATCACAGAATCTATTACAAATTTGTCTATTATTGATGCAGTTTTAATAATAGGTACTAAATGTACTTATATATTACATCGCCCATACATATCCCATATGCCCATATATCCCATATGCCCATATATCCCATATGCCCATATATCTCATATGCCCATATATACCATATACCCATATATATCTGCTACTTATTAAATCTGCACCAATTACTGAGATACCAATAGCGTTTTTTTACCAAATTTAATTTTTCACTGACGTCAATGGTGAGGCGATTGTTTACTTTTTTCCTAAACGAACTACTGTTTCTTCATTAACTTTTAATTTTGTACGTAGCTTACTTTTTAAATTGTTTAGTACTTATTACCGAAATTAATTAAGCATTATTGCAATTATATCATGTAAATTAGAGTGGCGATTATTTGCTTATTTCCTAAACAAATTAATGCTATTTCTTCACTAATATTCATTTTCAATTCTTACCTTTTTTTTTAATTTCAATTACCGTTATTCATTTTAAACTGCTCTGTTTTATTTATGCACATTCTGAAAGCATAACTATAAACAAACTATAAATGCCAATTTCATGATGTTCATATTGATCATTTATTTTATCCGGTATAGCAAATTATAAGTAATTTATTATTAAAGAACGTGATATAGTTTTTTTTAATTAATAGAGCTATTACCATCACACATCTATGATTTTATGTTCAAAATATTTGGAAAAAAGACTATAACTATCTTTAATTTAAAATAATGGCTTATTGAAACGCATTTTAAAAGCATAACTATAAACAAACTATAAATACCAATTTCATGATGTTCATATTGATCATTTATTTTATCCGGCATAGCAAATAATAAGTAATTTATTATTGAAAAATGCGCAATAAAATATTTTTTTAAATAAAGAGCGCTATTAGCTAGCACTCATCTGTGATTTTATGCTTGAATTATTTGGAAGAAAAACTAGAACCATCTTCAATTTAAAATAATGGCTTATTCTGAGCTAATCAAATAATTTCATATTTTCATATGTCTGCCTCGAATGGTCTAGTTTAAATTTTTAAATAAACTTTAGGAGATCAAACGTAATAATTACCCCTTTAATTCACTCCTCAAATTTCAGGGCACTAAAGGTTCTAAAGTTATAAGAGATACTCACAAACAGTCTGACACCCACACACACATAATTTTTTGTTTTCATTATTATGAATTAATAATATATTATTTTATTATTGATAATAAATTATTTATTTTTCACTACCTGAATACATGTTCTTCGTACTGGATGAAAAAAATAAGTAATCAATAAATCTATGTTGATCAGCAGTAAGAAAACATGCATACGGCTGAAGGACACATACCAATGCAATTAATTAAGCAATTCCAGTATTTCTTATTTCTTATTATTTAACGCCCTTCCTGGTGGAATTACTTTATTATAGAAAACAAAATATGTTTTTTTTTAAAGTTCATCTCCTCAAAATAAAGATGAACTATATTCAGTATCATTTGGCATAAGGCTTTCGCTTAAGGTCAACATCTGATAGTCAACAATTACCACAATTCAATGCTTTTCAATTTCGGTGCTTCTTCAATGCTTATCACTTTCGGGGGGCTGTACAATAACTTATTTCCACAGTATCTATAGTTGGTATTTTGACACCAATATTAAGATCTTTTTTGCCTATTGAAAAATCATTTGCCCATATTTCCAACATCATCTATTACTAAAACTAGTTAAGAATCATTGGCGCGTCCATAATAATATAATAATTATTTATGGTTCTCCTAGGCGATTAAGGACCCCCCGTTTCTCTGTTAATTTAGCTTGTTAGCACAAAACGTTTTTTTTTTCATTTCAATTTGTACTTTTTATAAAAATAAATTAAGCATCATTGGTGTGAATAATATACCGTCATTCGGGGCTACTTTGTGCAGCGGGGGCTACTTTGTGGAAATTCGAATTTGGCATTTTTCAAGTGCTGCTATTCAGTATTATGCTTATTTCACGTTAAAAATGTGTGGAATTTGAAGATAGAAGTCTCTTCTATTACTACAATTTTTTTTTCGAATTTTAAAACAATCTCAGAGTGTGTTTCGTTTATCCAATGCCAACAACTTTCCGAGGACGTCGGATGTTGAAAAGTGTGCGTGGAAACTTTAGCTGTGAAATGCAAAGACGTTGATAAAAATATTGTCGTAAGAGCAAAATTTTTTATTTATATATTAATAAACAATTATATCATGTTAGCGTTAAAAAAATTTGAAAATTAATAACAAATAAATGGAAAATGAAAAAAAATGCATTTTGGGGCTACTTTGTGCAAAGTTTCATTCGTTTTTTTTTTCGACAGAAAAATGGTCAGACGTTATAAAAAAATACCTGGAACGAGAAACTACCGTGATTACACTTTAGAAAAGCTGCAACAATGTTTGCAAGCAGTTGTTGGTGGTATGTCGATTGCAGAAGCTTCTCGGAAGTACAAAATCCACAGAAATACTATCTCTAATAAA
Organism: Parasteatoda tepidariorum; assembly: GCF_043381705.1. Classification (NCBI taxonomy): domain Eukaryota; kingdom Metazoa; phylum Arthropoda; class Arachnida; order Araneae; family Theridiidae; genus Parasteatoda; species Parasteatoda tepidariorum. The sequence continues at coordinate 44,375,392 of NC_092213.1, forward strand.
ATTCACAAGAAACACGTGAAACTTCCTGGTAAACTATTATTTTTCTTCTACAAAGATTTTTCTAATGACTTAATCAAACGATTTAACACATAAAAATATATTTTATAGGACATCAGGTGATTTTGACAGAAACTGAAGAGCAAGTTCTGTCATGTTCATTCAAGCATGTTATGTTCAAATTTATCAATATTATAAATGTTAATGAATATGTAATAATTATTATTTTTGAAATTTCATCCATTTCAATGTTCAAAAATGTATATGGTTTCCTTTTGTTTAAACTCAAATGTTTTGAAATAAACATTCTTTTTAAGAAAAAATTCTTTATAAAAAATGGTTTTTTAACGCTGAAAATTATTTTCAAACTAATATCTTTACATATCTTGATGTTTTTGTTATTAAAAATGTCAACAATTAACTTTTTTAACAATTTTATATCAATATTTTACTAAAAACATGATTATTAAACTGAATTCCTATCGCTGCACAAAGTAGCCCCATTTGGGGGCTACTTTGTGCAAGGTATGTTTTGACTTATTACTCGTAAATATTACTTACAAATAATGCCAATATTTATCAAATTCACTCGTCTGAGTCCAGTTATGAATATAATATCGATAAATTTTACTAAAGTTTGAATTAACATGGTTTTTTTACATGTCAAAGTTCAAAAACTGCGAAATCCTGCACGAAGTAGCCTCGAATGACGGTAGTTGCATTTTTCTATGGTTCTCATATACAAAGAAGTATCTTTTCATTATCAAGCTGTTTAACAAAAAAAATTTTTTTTTATTTCAATGAGTACCAATTACCAAATTTAACTATTTATAATTCTCGCAATAAATACAAATGACACGTTTTTATAATATTTCTTTAGCGAAGTTATATTGGTACTTATTTCGGAGGCAGTAAAATATCTACAAACTATTATTGATGCTATTATTAACTAACTATTATTAAAAATATGATTTTTCCAAACCTCAAATTCTCAGGAATTTTTTGATCGATTTCTGGCTATTAAAATGCAGATCTCTAATTAATGATAAAATATAATAGTAAAAAAATTTTATTAGAAATACTTGTAAAAAATACTTCAATTTTTTGAAGAAACAAATTTTTTATCAAAGTATTTTTTTTTAAACTTTATTTCAGCAATCATTTTAATTTATAACTTTGCCTACTCTGCAAAAGAAATTTAATAATTATTTTGATTAAAAAAATTCCAATTAATGCTTTGATCCCGTACCATATTTTGTCAAAAAATTTGTAAATTATCTGATTAAAACTAAACGAAAATTTCAAAAGAAGTAAAATATCGTTTATCGGCTTTAGAAATGCTACGAGAAACAAATTTTAATTAGAAGCATATAAACACTAATGAGATTACAGTTAAGTAGTTTTAAGCGCTCAAAATCAAAAAGACATTAAGGTTTTAATGCCAAAAACAATTAAGCGAAACATATAATTAATTAAGACTGCTTCAATTTTCAGGGAATGCAAAAAATGGATTTTTTTTCGTTTTCTAATGTTTTTATATAAACTATTCTAGCTTCTAGAACAATTTCAGGATTAAGGAATATAGTTAGTAAGGTATGTCTTAAGTATTTGTTTTAATTAATGTTACATTAAAAATTTCATTTGTTTAAATGCTTATTAATAAAATGTGATTTTGCAACAAATATGTTAAAATGTATAAAAGAACTTACTACAACTTAAAAACTACAACAAACGATATGCTAATTGTATTTTTTTAAGGAAATACAATACAATTTACTGTACTTTTATTCATAGGAATTCCCTTGTGACCTAACTTTAGCACAAAACTTATCTTCCAAATTCTATTTGACAACATAAAATATCGTAAAGTCAATATTTTCTGAATGTAAAGTTTTGCACTGCAAAAAATATTACGTAGACATAATGTCAGGAAGATTAAACAAAATGTACAACTAAAATTGTGCTAATACGCAGTTGAGCTTTGATACACTGAAAAATTACAAAGTTTACCACTACCAGAATTTGTTCCTCCATGGGAACACCAAAAAGCACGGTAATTTTCACCAAAGCTCTTCGTAATAATTTCGGTAAAATTAGCAATAAAGTATAATTTTAATATTTGGCCATAAAATTTGATAAATTTTTTAACATTTTGTAATCATGATACCTTTGATCTGCTCATAAAAACCATTTATGTGATTAAATTTAATATTTCGCTTTATATTCTTTACTAAATGTGTGCTAATAAGAACTATAATTTTGAAAACCGGAATTTAAGTTAAGCCGTTATCATATGAGGAGAAAAACTACAGAATGAATCGTTCAAGTACCGTATATTTTTGTTTTTATTATCAAAATCATTTTTTTTAATCAGAATTGTCACAGACCATATAGTACGTTAATTTCACCAAAATTCTTTCGCTGTGTTGAATAGCATGAAATCATTTTTTCCACGCTTAAAATTCAACAATGAAAATCTATTTTGTCAGCATAACATCATGGGATCTTAACAAAATTTCTATTCTGAAATATTACCGATGCGAAATCGCGCATGGTTGAAAAATATTAAAATCAATATTTTAGGGGTACAAAGTTTTGCACGGAAAAACTATTGTGGATAAACAGGATGAATTGTAACTGAATTTTGCCAAAATTTGCCGATACGACGTTGCTTTACAACTATCGTGAGATCAAAATTTCATTGATAAAAAATTTTGAACTGAAAGAAATATTGTGTAAACATGATGATATAGGGATTAAACATATTTTAGCACAGAAATCTTGCTGGTAGGAAACTGTGCATGGACAGAAAGTTTTAAAATCGTTTCACAAGCACTTAGCTTGGCGATGAAAATACCTTGCTAGAACATCATACCATGAAAAGAATGTATCAAAAGACGTATTCTCAATGATACTAAGAAAATAGTTTACTGCATAAAAATATGCAATTAAGTATTATTGAGAATAGCACAAAACAATCGGGAGGTTTAACAATCAAATTTATAGTTCAAAGTTATACTCTTTCCAATAAGCATCTCTTTCAATTGATAGATCTAAAATATCTTATTTCAGAATGAATTCAGGATTTTTAAATACATTTTTAAATTGTGTAACAGAAATAAAGGAAAGAGAATTGTATTACATTGTCTTATGATTTACTTCTTTTTTAACATGTGTAACTTTTAACTTTTTTAAAGCCAAAACTGTTGTGGAATTTTAGTATTCAATAAACATTTGAACATGTCAAACAATGAAGCAATTAAAAAATTAAATTGTGAGTCATAATAACATGAAAGGAAAACAATACCACAAAAAAGCCATTAAAATTAAAACAACTAGAATTTTGTTCTACTTATGAAATAAATATGATCGAACAAATCGCACCACACTAAGCAATAAGCAAATATGATATTTTAATTTATTTTCGAAGTATATCATAACATATTTGTAGTATTATTTAGAATTATTTATAATGACAGGAGATTTCACTAAGTCGCGAAATTTCATCTCAATTTGCATCCGTAACCCTTTAAATTTTTAGTTTGATATCTCTCATGATTATTAAAGATATGATGATCATGATTATTAGAATGATTCCTATTATTATTAAAATTTAGTACATGCACAAGAATTTAAAATTAATATCACTCTTATATAGTGCATTTCTATTTTAACATTCATAATTTTATTTCGTTTCCTAACTAAAATTGTTGATTATTTTAAACAACCAGTAGACTATTAAACAATGAAACTATAAAATTAAGTCATGAACCATTACACAAAACAAGAAAAGAGCAAATTACCGCTAGAGAAAATATTAAAGATGAAGCAAATTATTTTTTTCTTATGAATAAGATATGCTCTCTGTGAAACTACAATTCGTATCAATATGCAAATATACAGATTTATTTTTGAAGTATATGATAGCATCTATTTTGTATTATTGCGAATAATTTATTAAGGGATTAAAGAATGCAGAGAAGTTTTTTTTTTCAATATGCATGTGTAACCCTTTAAATTTATTGCTTAATACCTTAATTCATTTCAGAATGAAATTTTTAAATATATTTTTAAATTTTATACGTGAAAAGGAAAAAGAAATATCCCTCTATTATAACTCAATTATTTTTTAATATTAGTTAGTTGTTTCCAGCCAAAGAAATGGTAAATTTATTAAAGTATTCGAACAAATTTCAAGAACTGCAAACAAGGAAACATTGATATTAAATTAGAAATTATTATAAATAACATTGAAAAATTAATTTACAGATAGAAAAAACCATTAAAACTGAAGGAATTTATTTTTTTTCTACTTATGAATAAAATATCTAGATAAATAAATAAGTAAGCAAATATACAATTTTAATTTGCTTTTAAGGACATTATAAAATTCTTATTGTATTATTTTGCATATTCTATAACAATGGTCTATAACAATAGAATATTTAACAATGCAAAGAAGTTTTTTCTGAGCCTGTAACATTATTTTTTAATACTACTGTTTCATTTTAGAATGAAGAGGTTTTTGCATTTTTTTTCCTTTTCTATTTTTATGTCAACGTGCCCAGTCGTGCCATAATTTATAGACTGTCGGAAGTTAAATTCCCTTTTTTTGCAAACACGTATTACTTTTATAAAATTGTTTCGCTATCACGGACTAACGTTTGTACGTTATTGTGACGACTTTAAATATGTAAGCACATCATTTTTAACAACATTTTCTATTACTCCTTCGAAGTTTTCTTCGATTTATTTCTTTAAAACCTTTTTGGGGACACAAAGAGAAAAAATATGCCTTTTGGACCTCCTTGCATCTTCATAAATCTTTTCAAATAAAATACAAAAGAGGGGGGAAAGTTCCCTATTCTAGTACGGATCTGAGAATAACGAAATCTTTATTGTTACAGATACCCAAGTATCTGTTTTTATTTTGTTTTTGCCTCAATTTTTAAAGCTTTGTGTATGCACGCTTCAACAAATTGAAAAATGTCACTGAGATTTATGTCCTCTTATATTTGTTTTTTTTTTAAAAAAATATGTTGTCGTTTCCAATTCTTAAAACTGATTTTTTAATATATATGGAGTCTTTCAATTTAAATTGGGGTTTATAATAACTTGAAAATACTATAATGTACTTATGTTATACTTTCTATCATAATTAAATTTTGTTAAAATGAATGATATTTGTAATGTTCTACAATTATTTATTTATAAAATATAATCAAGATTTATAACTAATTTCTTCATACTCCAGGCTGTGCGAACTAGGTTTCGCTTTTTTTTTTAAATTAAGAGACATTAACTTTCGTTTTAAAACCATTTATACAAAATAAATTAATGAGGATGAAATATAACTAGTACAGATCACAATTTTTGAAGTGTTACAAGTTGTTTTAATCACACTCCAACAGGGAATTATGCAATATTTACAAAGTTTATGAAAGATATTACTGAAAATAATATTAATAAGTAGTATTGAAATTTTGAATAATACGTAAGAACTTTTTGTTCTAGAAATAGACTTAAGCAAATACTTTACAGATGTACAAAGATTATCCTTTAGTAGTGGTTTCACAAATATCTGAAAATATTTGTGTGGTATCTGTTTTTGCAATTTTTCTTTTCGTTTTTTATTTAATAATTTGCGATCTTATTTTGGAAAATAATTTAATGCTTTAACTTAGTTTCAGTCGGCATTTTGCTGTATAACGATCTTCATGTATTAAGAAAATACACTAATGTTTGCAAAAATTGCAACACTATGAAGGTACAGCAGTGGTACATGCGAATCGTTTCGTATCTCTAATAATTTCATGTTAGTGTGCTTCAGTTTGCATAATTCCTTCATAATTTTTTAATCTTCGTAATCAGGAGTGCGTCAATCGCGCTCATACTCGTTTCTCCTTAAGAAATGAATCATGAATTTTGACTGAGTCTGCTCAAATTTCTTAGTGCATCACATTTTATTTTGCAAAACCATTTCAGACATCAGACATCCTCAAGATGGTCACACATCAAAAATATAATTTTGATAGAAAACGAAAATACTTTTTTTTTGTCAGAGTACTCCATTTTAAAATATTTACTGATGTTTGACAAAATGTGTCCACCAACTATCGCCAAAGGCAAATTTTGGTAGCTATTAGAAGTCGATGTGGAAAGTTACGGTTTGTTTAATTCTTTTAAAGTAATATCTAATTTATATTTTAAAGCCGGACCATGATTGCATCTCTTTGATTTTATTATATGGAATATTTACAATACTGCAATATTTATAAGTAATTAGTTAAATTGTTAGCTTCGGAAAGCCTTCAAATGCTCACCACTTCATTTAAATGCAGTTAAAAATCATCTGGCTCAAACTTGGCGAGATCATCGGTCATCGCTGACACTCAAGTGCAAACACAATTCTTTTCCCCCTATTCTTCTATACAGTATTTTTCATGTAATCTAGAAAGCAAACTCCATTCAGCAACATAAAAAAGAAACAATCATTTAATACCAACCTTTTATTAAATAATGAGCTATAATGGTCATTAGTTTTGACATAATAACTATCAGTACTTAAACATATCTTGTAGTGGTAGCACGAGTGTTAATACGCCATTGCTATATAATGATGCAGCCATGATTGCAAACGTTGAGTAACTATGGTTCATACTTTGTCGACGTTTTGGAACTGATGCCAGCAAAAAACAGCTTCAGATACTTGCAGAGATGTTAGCCGCGTTTTGTCAAATTTGGGCTTTAGGAGGAAAGGTCAAATATACAGATGGGAGCCCCGTTAATTCGTCATTGCAACGCCCATATGCTAATGAATTGCAACGCCCATCACCTAAATTTGGAATAACTTGTCGTACACCGCAAACACTTTCGGATCAAACTACGGTAAATGCCATTTTACCTGACTATGTTTCGGTATGTTTCACAGTAATATTTACGGTAAAATCACTGAATCATTCGAATTAAATAATTACTATAAAAAGTACGACTTAATATTTTGCAGTAAAAAAACTCATTACGGTGAAATAGATCTTACGGAGGATGCACCTAAAGTTCGGGCACTTTATACCGTAATTTGGTAAGGAATTGTGTACAGTGTATTGGGTATGTACACTTTTCCAATATGTGTATGAATTTTCTAAGCTTTGGCGTTTCTTGCATTATGAATTAGAATGATCTACTGTATTTTGCATGAGGTAGGATGCTCAGTTGTTTTTGACACATAAAACTCTCACCAAACGAGCTACACATCGGTGAAGAATCTAAAAATTTCTTTTCTGTTTACCACTGGTACTGATGCAAATATGCACTACGTATGCTTTATCTAAGGAATGCAGTGGAAATGAAAAAAAAAATAGTTTTTGGCTAGTCCAATATACGCCAGCATTCATTGTTATTTACAAAATACACTTCAAGAATTTTCTTCCATAAAATTCTCTGAAACAATAAGAACAAATTCTTTCTACTCACACCGAGAAAAAAAAAGTGCACTGAAAACTACCAGAATGTGGTAACATTTACCGTGATATGCCTCTATGTGAACACCAAAACTTTCGTAATATTTACCAAACTACTTTGGTGATGATTTTTTAAAGTTAACAATATATTATCATTTCATAATTTATGATAAAATTTGGTGATTTTGTAATAATAACTCAGAGCATGGCGCAAAAACCATATATTGTGGGTAAAATTTACTCTTCAGTTTTGTGCTTTGACTAAAATGCTTAGAGATTAGAACTGCAATTTTGAAATCCAGAATTTCCTGCAATTATTGATCATATGAATGAAAAAGTTACTAAATAAATGGTTTAAATGCCACATATTTTAGTTTCATTAACCTGAATTGTGCTTGTTTTTACCAGAACTGTTATTGCCATACAGTAAGATAATTCTACTAACTTCTTATTTCTCTGTTCAATAATAAAAGACTCGAATTACGGTGTTGACTATTTAAGACAGTTGCAAACATTTGAGTAAAACTCAAATTAAAGTCAATATTAAAATCAATTCAAAATTTCATCATTTAACTAGAAAACCTATAACAGATGAAGTAACAAAGTAGAGCTCATTCAGAACACTTACTCATTGTGAAAACTGGTTCATTAAAGTTCCATCCAATGCAAAGTCTTTGAATCTGCAGTGAATAATCCAAGCATATTGAATATATGCGAAACCAGATTTGATTAATTTATGCGGAAATGGTTTGTATTGCGGCAATTGTATGGTCCATTAAATCGAAATTGGAATCATTAAATTACTACATATATTACTAAGATCAAAAGAGTTTAATTAGCCGATAATAAAGGAAATATATCTGCTAAATTATTTTAATTAAAGATAGTTAAAATAAAATTCTTTTCATAGTATAATCTAATTTGCAACAAAAGTATTTAAATACATGATTTTTGCTCGATTTTATTAAATTATTGTTTCGTAAATGAAAATATTTTTTACAAATAGGAACTTCACAGTTTTTCATTTATTAATTTTATAGTTTTATATCAGATTTCTCAACAGAAATACACTGTTTGGTGGATATGGAAAGTTGAATCATAAAACTTTCATAGGAAATACAATCCTCATCGGGATAATATGGGACCAAAAAATATAAACAGAAGTTTGATGGAAATTTTAAATCGATTAGAGTATCTTTTATCTATCATGTGTTTTGTTCAACTTGACAAACTTCTTTTCTCATAAACATAAAACGTGTTAATTGGCACACAATTTCTTAAATAAATATTTTATTAATATTAAATAGAATAAAAATCGCGAAACTTTAAGTGAGACTGAATATTGCAAACTGCAAAGGATACATTTAAAGATTCCGGAGATTTTATTTCCGTTATTAAAAATTTACAATACAATTCCGTTATTAAAATTCCTCATATTAAAAATCAGGAATTTTTTCAATGAAATATTTTTAAAAAATTAAATAAATACTATGAATAAAATGCATATTAAAGTAAAAATTATGTTCTAATATGTGAAAAAATTTCTAAAAGTGAACCGAAGAAAAGATATTTTAATGAAGCAAATTTCAAGTCTCATTTGTAGTTTAATTTCCTTGAGGGTTTTTTTTCAACTACACTATTTGTGAGTTTGCTTATCGAAATATTTCTTTCAACAATTTTTGTAAATAAATTATTATTTTATTCATATTTAGCTAAATAAAAATTATAAAAGTTTTTACACATTGTGATAATTATTAAATAATATAATTATGATGATCTACAGTAATAAATTTGGAGGCTGATTCAGCTACTGTATTTCATCGTTTACTGTTTCATTATTAACATTTCTAAAGAGAATTTGTTTAAAAAAATTAAAGAGTATTGAACAAAAAAGAAGAAGAGTATTAAACAAAAAAGAAGAAGAGTATTAAATAAAAAAAATTATCAACATGAAAAGATTTGCTGATCAAAGTAAAATTATGTACTAATAAACTGAAATCGTTTCTATAAACGAACCATGAATATTTGAATGAAACAGATTTAAAGCCCCATAAAAAGCATAATTTTCTTGATGATTCTTTAACTTCGTTATTTTGCTATTTATAGACACGCCTTTAGATTTTTATCTTGTGATCATAAACAATCACTGTGAAACAAATGGGAAATTAACGGCCAGAGTTACTGCTTCACGGTCTAGTTGACCCCCTTGAAGAAACGGAAACAATAACCATCAACTGCAGAAGAAAGCGGTTTCCGATATATTTTATCGGCTATTACTTGAAATTTTATAACCAAACAAAAACCAGGATAACAAAAGCTTTCGGCATTATTTTTAGCTTTATGTGTAATATTCTAGTCGTAAAAATATTTTCGAAAGTGTGTTCTATATTATAATTATAATTCCCTTCAGTGAAATTCGTTGTTTTTATAAGGTGTTAAAAATTATAAATGATTTTTCCAGTGAGAAAAACAAATGCAATACTTTTTGTTCAGAACACTGCAAGAGTTTTTTAACTAAACCCTATTCAAACTTTAATGTCTTACAATCGAAAGAATAATAGAGTGCTTGTAAGAGAATGTTCGAAAAGTCTAATTTGAGTAATTTTATTTTTACAAATATAAATTAAAGATGTGGATTCCAGTTTGGTCCAGGCATACTTTTCTTGATAAAATGCGACGAGGGTAGCATTTTATCTTATGTATATTAGGAAAATAAGAACCATGCTTACATTTTTTATAATTTTAAGTCTGTATGAAATTATAGGGACTAACTGAAAAACAATTATTTAATTTTTAAAATTTTATAATCAAACTAAAACCAGGATAATCATAGCTTTCGGTATTATTTTTAGTTATATGTGGAATATTCTAATCGTAAATTATGTTCAAAAGTATGTTCTAGAGTTTAATAATTCCCTTTAGGGAAATGCATTCTCTTATAAGGTGTTAAAAATTATAAATTATTTTTCTAATGAGAAAAACACATACATCGTTTTTTTAAGATATTTGTTCAGAAAATTATAAGTATTTTTTATCAGACCAATTCAAACTCTAGTAATGTTTTACAATCATAACAAGAATAATAGAGTGCGAAATAGAAAAAGAATAAAAGAATAAAAAAAAATTTAAAAAGTCGAAAGCCATAAACTGTGACAGTTTTATTTTCAAAAAATCAAATTCCATAATGTGAGTCAGTTTTATGTTCAAAAATTGAATGCCATAATTTGAATCTGTTTTACTTTTACAAACTAAATTTAACACGAGATGATGTGGATTTTAGTTTAGCAAGGGGCATGCTTCGCTTCATAAGATATGACGAGAATTGCTTTTTGCGTTATGGATATTAGGAAAATAAATATCATGTTTAAATTTTAAAATATGCTAAACTACAAAAAAAATTATTTTAATTTTTTGACAAACTCAATTAAACAAAAGTAAATATTTGCGATAATGTGAAAATTTTATTAATAAATATTAGAATAAAAATAATTTGCATTCCATTGATATGTCTGAAAATTAAATGTATTAACAAAGCTATTTTACCAGGTCTGCGAGGCCCTAAACATCTTTTTACAGACATACTTTTGCTCAGAAAAGTAGGTGTAAAGAAGATGGAATACTAACAAAATTATGATTAATTCAAGAAGCTACTGAGATTATAGAGTACTTTAAGAAACAACGTTTGCAACGTTTTTACCCGGCTTGAGAAATTCGATGTCCATCTTCTTGGGTTATTTTTTATCAAAATTATAAAATTTTCAACTTACTTATTCGTAATTCAATCTTATATTTATCTCATAATCCTTGCACTATCAAATTAGGAACAGATAAAAAAAAGTAAAATAAATCTTAAAGCCCACTTTTATTAACTGGATATTTATTCTAATCGCAGGACAGTACATAGTAAATACTTCACACAATAATAAAAACTGAGCTGTTATAATTTAAATAATGATTCAATTTAATCGATTGATAAATATATTAATTAATAAACTTCAACTGATAAATTTAAAAATTTAAAATAATAAACGGTAATAATCATCGTTTCCTCAATACTCATAACACGCATACCAATCAAAATTATAAAAATAACGGACGTTAGGGAAAAGAAATTTAAATAGAAAACCATTTCTGTAGAGGTTTGAATTTTCTCTTTCTGACTTATATCTAACATTTCATTAACTTGGCAATCAATGATGGATTCTAGTCGCAAAACATTTCGTAGAAAAATCCGTAAACAGCTTTCTTGATTCACACAACTTTAGAAAAGTTACAGAAAACAAATAAATGACGAAAAACATCAGAAATTCTATAATTTTCTAATCTACGCATTTAATTCCTTGATGCTAAAAATATTATTTAAAATTTAAATTTTCTAGCAAAAATAAATCGATTTAAAAGACATATATGAAATTTTATTAAAATTATTTTCCACAAGCAATCATATATTTTTCAAACAAACAAGGATAGTTTTCATTTAATGCTAAAAAAATTTATTTGAATTATATTTCGTTAAAGCACGCATAATCTTTCGCTTCTCGGCAAGTTAGTCACCAAACATTAAATTAATGTAAAATAATTTCTTTATTCCTGTTCTTTGTTAATCTTATAAGAGCTTGTCATTTTCCTTTGCCATTTGAAACAAAATGTAAAATAATTTCAGAGCCTATTTAAATGCAATCTTCTGCAAAAAGTATTTGAAAACGTAAAATATTGTGTGTTCAAATAAGTTCCGCCGTTCGTCACAAAATGGCACTACCGGAGGTTTATGTAGGTTATTTACTCCTTCTAAACGTTTTATTGTAAGTTTGTTCATCTGGTAACAACATGACCTTAAAGAAATAGTGATTCCGTAATAGCATTACGTAATTGTTTTCTTTCCAAATAAGCGTCATTTGTGGGAACTTTTGATTTACTTCTTTAATTTGAAGAAATTTGCAGCTGAGGCACATCGATTTTACTTTGAGAAGCATATGGGGAAGTTGCTTTAAGTGAGAGAAGTTGTTGTGAGGGGTTTCAGAAGTTTAAAACCTGTGAGTTTGACGAGGAAGACAAAGAACGCATTGGAAGGCCAAAATTGTATGAAGACCAGGAATTGGAAGAAGATTCGTCCCAAAGGCAAACAGAACTTCTTCTTACATTACAAGTGACTCAGCAAGCAATTTCACATCGTTTAAAATCGTTGGCATTAGCAAGGGAGTTGGGTTACATACGAACTGAAGTCAAGAGGCATTTTACTTCAATTTTGCATGAAAATTGATTTTGCTAAATGGAAACTGTTCCTACCCCACCCACCGTATTTGCCAGGCGTTACCGCTTTAGATTATTACTTAATCCGGCAGAAGGCACTTGGTCTGCCTGAGTAAAAATTTACATCGCTTGAAGAAACCAAGGAACAGGTCGATTCGTGGATATCCTCGAAAGATGAAGAATTCTTCCGACGTGATATCCGAAAGCTCCCAATGAAGAATACTTTGGATAAAAGATAATGCAACGTTTTTTCACATTGACCTGCTAATTTTTGTATAAAAAAAAACCACGGAAACTTATTTTTACTCACAATAAATTACTGTAAAAATTAATTGTGCGTTATTAGTATTCCATAATTATTAGTAAGTCAAAAATATTTTATGTAAATTAAAGCACTGTTTCAAATATGCAAGTCCCCAATTGGGATGCGACCCTATCACAGTGCGTTAACTATCCTTATGAAAAGCATCACCTGTCCTTCAGGTCTTACCTTTATTTTATGAATTTTTTGGTATACTCACAAATGTTAACCCAAGTCAATTATGAAGCCTTGATTTATCTAAAACCTTTTGATTTAAAAGTATCTAAATTGCTTGTATTTCAAATTTAAAAGGTAAAACTAAAATGTAAGAATCCTATTAATTATATGTAAAAAGTCTTTAACGAATGTGATTTCAAAATTATAAATAGTTATTATTCGTTAAAGTGTAATTTTTCATTGCTTAAAAGTATGGCCTGTACTCTTATAGACTTACGTTTTTATTGTTTTGTGTAGAGGTAGAAAATATAACTCTTTTAGAAATACAACTTTAACACAGTAAACTAAAGCTACTAAAATATTATACTACAAATTTAATGTAGCAACAAACTGTTTAAAAAACATGGAATAGTTAGATTTATTTTTTTTGTTTGAAGTCTGTTTGTTAGATATGATTTTAGTTTTCGCATTTTGCTAAAATAAAACTTCAAGAAATTTGAGATTATGACGCTGATATTTTTTAGTTTGCGTTTAGAGAGAATACTCAATACGCGTAGCATTTGATATGAGAGTTATTTTAAATTTCTATCCTGAAAATTCTTAAAGTTTAAATTTATTCTTGTTAAAATACAACAACTTTACCAACAACTAATATCACTATAAACTTATACTACGAACTAAAATTAGTTTTTTTATAAAATTTGCTGCAGTTTCGCAAAGTAAGCTGTTTACTGTGTTTAGCATACATTTAAAAATCAAAATTACATGAGAATTAAAAAGAAATAATAAAATATTTATTTTATTTATGAAAGACATATTTTTTTTAACATAAGCTTAGTGTTTTTTTTCAATAGTAATGCTGAAACAATCCATTTCGAGTAATTTAAGAGGTAGTCCTTCAAAAGAATTAAAAATCTTAACATATATTATACACAGTTACATATTATATAACATTAATATTTTTCGTGATTCTGAGTTTCAAGCAGCTCTAACTGGCTATATAACAAAATTACGAAGTACATTTTCTTTTTAAAAAATTTTTTCCTTACAAATGTAAATACATATGAGTTTGTATTCTATTCTTTGTTCCCGAAGAATATAGATGGCAGCACTTCATTAGATATTCTTTTCATTCATTGAATATTTCTCTCTCCTTTTCAAGTTTTTCAAAAGGGGTTCGCATTATATATTTTTTAAATTTGTAAGGATGTAGCAATTTATATTTTATGTTGCTAATCTATCTGTAACTTTATATTTCATATATGAAGACATCTCCTTTTAAGTGTTTTCTCAATTTACTTTTGACTTGTGCTTTTTGTGTATCATCGGATTTTTATTTTTATTTCAATATTTAATTTTTTGAGGTATGGCAATTTCTTATTTAGTTTTTCCATTATAGGGCCTCGGGGCCCAGTCAGTTTTTGGCTCAACCGCAGACGACGGAAAGGTTCCATTGTGTTAGCAGATAGTGTGTCCTCTGATGAAGTGCTGTTTTTGCTAACGTCCATATCTTTAAAATTTCGTTTAGCTTATTTTTGATTTCTAAATTTTCATTTAAAATTGTATTCTAAAATCATTTCCCAAGTTTGCATCATACACCATAACAAATCGGATTTCATAATTCGCAACATACAAAGGAAAATACCTTTTGAATTGATTCA
>NC_092213.1:44390596-44394670 GCF_043381705.1 Parasteatoda tepidariorum
TACAATTGCATATTCTTAAATATTTACCTAATACAGCTTATCATTAACATAATATTACACAAGTTTAAGCCATTTTCTTTAGTATGTGCATAAAACTAATACCAACTTGATCTAAAAAAAAATTTAATCAACCGAATGCTTGGGCGTTACACAGTAAGAAAAAAAAAGAAGAAATATGCAGTATTACTAGAAAAAAAAAGTTTTACGCTCCGTTGCAAGTTAAGAAAAGACCATTGCTACTAAGGATTTAAGTAATCATCCGCGAATGTATATAGATCCGTTTAATTTCATAATCAAATATGCTTTCAAAACAATTTAAAATCTTTTCAAGGTTAAACAAGTCAAGACAAAAATTAAATTCGAGCTATCTTTTGCGATTATTAAAATTAAGTTCTAGTTTCGAAGTCTTGCTGTAATCCTAAACTTGGCGACATATTTCGATAAATAAGGAGAACATTCATTCTTGAAAAGAAACAACTGTATAACGTTGCAGGAGCATGGGATTTGATTGGACCACTAAAAATGACGCGTATTATGTTGACATGCCCTTAACAAATCAAATACGAAATGAGGAATTTTTACTTTTGTTTCACTGTAGAAGAAAATCATTTGCAAGAAACAATATTCTTTCATCAGTTTCTTTACATGTGAACTGAAAGACTCATATTTCATACGATTTATAGAAACTAATTTTATTAATTCTTCAAGAGCGCCGGCAGAATATAAAAGGGGGTGCAACCCTGTAACAAACTACCCCCCTCCCCCCAATTTTTTTAAATTTTAAGTATTCTGTTATTACATTTTGTTTTGTTATTACATATACTTTCATCTCTTAATTTTTTTTCAAGATACATTTCTTCATTGTTAACAAAGATATTTAAAAAAAAGTACGAATTTCTTGTACTTACAAATTTCGGTTTACGTTTAGAGGGAATACTCAATAACACGTAGCATAAGATATGAGAGATATTTAAATTTCTACACTGAAAATTCTTAAAGTCTGAATTTGTTTTGTTAGAAAACAACAACTTTACCAACAACTAATACCACTATAAACTTATCAATACTATTACGAAATTAAATTAGTTCGTTATAAAATGTGCTGTAGTTTCGCAAAAGTAAGCTGTTCACTGTGTTTCGCATAATTTAAAAATCAAAATTACTCTAGAATTTAAAAGAAATAATAAAATATTTATTTTATTTATGAACGCCATATTTTTTTTCTTCTTTTTTTAAATAATAATGCTGAAACAATCCTTTTCGCGGAATTTAAGGAGAAGTCCTTCAAAAGTATTTATATTACACATAGTTACATATTATATACCATTAATATTTTTCGTGACTCTGCGTTTCGAACAGCTCTAACTGACTATATAACAAAATTGCGAAGTATGTCTTATTTTAGATTTTTTTTTCTCTTTAAATGTTAATATATAAATTTGTATTCTATTCTTTGTTCCCGAAGAATATAGATGGCAGCACTTTATCGGATATTCTTTTCATTCATTGAATATTTCTCTCTCTTTTTCAAGTTTTTCGAAAGGGGTTCGCATTATATTTTATAAATTTTTAAAGATGTGGCAATTTATATTTTATTTTGCTAATCTAACTGTAACTTTATATTTCATATATATTGACGTCTCCTTATAAGTGTTTTCTCAATTAACTTTTGACTTGTGTTTTTTGTGTATCATCGGATTTTCATTTTTATTTCAATATTTGATTTTTTGTGATATTGAAATTCCTTACTTAGTTTTTCCCTTATGGGGCCTCGGGGGCCCAGTAAGTTTTTGGCTCAACCGCTGACGACAGAAAGGTTCCATTGTGTTAGCAGACAGTGCGTCCCCTGATGAAGTACTGTGTTTGCTAACATACATATCCTTAAAATTTCGTTTAGCTTATTTTTGATTTCTAAATTTTTAATTAAAATTGTATTTTAAAAGCATTTCTCATGTTCGTATCATACAAGATAACAAATCGGATTTCGTAATTCGCAACATACAAAGGAAAATACCATTTGAATTACTCTCAAATAAAACTGATTATTTCTTTACAAAGAGGCTTGAAGGTTAAGAATTAATAACAATCTTTGTATATTTCCCTTAAGTTTTTGAAATATAAATTTTTAAAAGTAAAAGTTTTGACAGAAACAATTAAAAAATAAATTCATCAACCAAGCAATAAAAATTAGATAGAATTTTTTTTTAAGAAAAGAAATGCTATCTAAGTACTCAATCAAAGCTGAGAAATGATTTATTACGTCGGAAGAATTTGTGGTTATTCTATTACTATTAGAGGAAGCAAAGTAGTTTTTTTATGTACTTTTTTATGTAAATAATACTCTAAATAGAACTTACTTGCAGAACTTAGTTTGTTCACATACTTATTACTGAAAATCAAAATTATAGTTCTTAATTACAAGCTCAAAGTTTGAAAAACTTAGCTCCTGTAATCATTCATCGAAAATTGTGTATTTCTATTTTTCCTGAATATGAGCATTTTGTTTATTCATTTTGTTTTATAAAAAATAATACAATGAAGCAATTGTGGTAAAAAAAATATAAAAATAAATAAAAAATTTGGAATCATATTTCTCATATTGCGGCTTGAATGGAAACTATATTCGTATTTAACATTAACATTAAAACATTCCGTTAATAACTAGCACTGTATATTATTTGCAGATTTTCAAAATTGGCGTCACATTTTGGATAAAGATTTCTTTTTCAAACAGCCTATAACTTTATAATTGATTGGAGGTTGACGAAATATTACTTTTTGCCTTAAAGCCTATCTATATACGAAATTTCCGCTCGATTCGTAACCTAGTTATGATCAAATTACGGTTTAATAATTTTGAAAAGGTGTTTTTATTATTTAGAAAATAAATACATTGAGAAACAAATTTTTTGTTGTATTTATACGTATACTTGATCATGTCTAATTCAGGTAAGGCAGATTTCAAATCTGAAATAAGTTTTGCTCCTAAAGCTGCAGTTTTTTCAAATTGATATTTTTAGTTTATTTTGTCTATTTTTTGTTTAAATATACAATTTCAAAAAGGTTATATGAAAGAGGGGTCTCGTAACCTGATGGGAGCGACGTCGTTGGAAGTGACACACTGTTGGGAAAGCTTAAGCACTTTATCAAAAACAAAAATTGCATGGGAACCCATGCCTTGAAATGTCGTCTTACGTCGCTAAGAGTGATTCCTTATTACGACTTATTCGAAACAACAGGATGAAGCAGTTTATAAAAGGGAAGCAGTCCTAACGGCTTTTGACGGCAATTCCGAGCATGGGTCTCTATGCAATTTTAATCCTGACTATGTGCCCTAACTGCCGCGAAAGTTTGTCGCATTATTTATGCGACGACCTGTTACATTTGTTTTTAAACTGATACAATTTGAAATTGGTGACGTGAAAATATTCAATAGCCATCAAATATTTTCCTGCAACAGAAAAAAAAATTGTTAATTTGTGTTTTTCAAAAAAAAAAAAATAATAATAATTATAATAATAATAACGAGGGTTATTATTTGCAAATACGCTGCATAGAATTATAAGAATGGATTAAGAAGTGTGCAGGAAATAATTAAACTTCATTTATTTAGATTATTAGATTATCCTGTAATTAAGGAATCCAAACTTTGCAGTTTTTTTCTTGACCAAACTATTGGGATCATATTTCCCAATTGTGGCTACCCCCTATATTATGGGGGTCAGAAATCTGAATCCATCAGAAAAAAATATATGTTTATCCAGAGAACATACGTTTTTTTTGTCGGATTTTGTAACTTAAAATTTCGCCTGCACTTATTATCTAGCATATTTTAGGTCATCCCTTCGAACTATTAAGATTGAGTCCTAGAACGTAAAAATCCGATCATTAGGATCAAACGCTATTCAGGTGACCCGCTTTTTTACGCAGTATCTGTAGCAATATATAAGTAAATGCGGGTAAATATGTATTTAATATAAATGTTAATAAGTTGTGGTAACGTATTTAAACATTAATATTAATCTGCACTCAAAATCAGAGAATTCTAGGTTTATATATATATATATATATATA
>NC_092213.1:44394957-44504408 GCF_043381705.1 Parasteatoda tepidariorum
ACCAAAATTAAGTGTTCCTTTACTGGATGTTCCTTCACTGGTAAGAGCTGTTCCTTCACTTGGTCTTACTACTACTTGTTATTTGAACCTCCAAAACTTTAAAACAATATTATGTAAGTTCTCTACGATTTTTTTACATAATTTTTTAACAGGGCGCAATTCAAGTCTTAACTGAGCAGCCCCAGTTAAGCATTCTATTAATTTGTTACGTATTTCTTTCTCTTGACTTCTTTTATTTTCTATCTGAGCATTGTAATAGAGGGCGTTGTTTTCTTTAGTTTTTAGTGTTTCCTTTTCATTCAACTTGTTTGTGAAGTCGATGTTTGACCTGGTTAAGTGAGTTTTTATTCTCTGATGATTTTGTTTGAGTTTCTTTTCTAAATTGGTTATTTGTATTTCATCTTTTTTCGTAGACATCTATGCAAAATCATCGGGATACTGAGGGAGTTAATTTAGGCATTTGCTTCTCCCTCAACTAGAAATGGTTTTGTTTTAAGGCTACCGGGCCGGTACCCCCTGAAGACGTCGGCTTCGGTGATCATATTTTTATTTTTATTTCTTTCGTTTCCTTTATTGCAACTTTTTTTAAAATTTCTGCTGCTTTTTAGTGCGTTTTTTTTTCAAAAAAGTTTTATCTATTCAGAATTTTAAAAAAAATTTGTTTTCTTTTAGTAAAGCATATGAGGTTAATTATTTTGCCTTTTTCCAAGTCTTACATTTTTTTCATTTCACTCATATTCATCGTTTGCCAAGTACTTTTAAGTATTCTTTTTGTATTACTTTGAAATTCTCAGGTTTACGTAGAACATTACCATTTCGTTAACATGTCAGTTTTTTTTAATTTTCAGTTCAATTGATTTTTGTTTTAAGGGTTTCTGCCTTACGAATTTTATGAAACTACCTGATATATAAGATCCTTCTTAAACTTTAAGTAATAAATACTTGAAGTATTTTCATGTAATTTTTATTGCAATGCCATGTTTCCAATTCTTAGGACAAATTTGACAGTAACAGAGAAAAGTCTAACTCTCTGTTGAATTTGTTGTTGTTTTTCCATTATTTATTGA
Organism: Parasteatoda tepidariorum; assembly: GCF_043381705.1. Classification (NCBI taxonomy): domain Eukaryota; kingdom Metazoa; phylum Arthropoda; class Arachnida; order Araneae; family Theridiidae; genus Parasteatoda; species Parasteatoda tepidariorum. Next base: position 44,396,025 of record NC_092213.1, read on the forward strand.
AATTTGTATACTGGCTTCAAGCATTTGCGTTATAGTAGTTAAAAATATTTACTATTTTACTTGAAAAAATGCAGAGGAAATATTCTTGTTCCAGTTTTTTTTATCTCACTTGAGTTACCTGAATATTATTTCATGTATTTATGAAAGATAACGGTTAGATTTGTTGGTACAATAATCATTAAAAAGTCCCAGAAGGCAAAATATTTTCATTTCTAGCTTATTTAAATAATAATAAAACCATAAATCCAAAAAGCACTTGAAACATAAGGAAAAAACAACATAAAATATCATAAACATATTTTATACTCAACCATACAATCAATAAGAATAGCATACAGAATAAAACACTCTGTTTCTTAAATTGAGAACATACTTATGCTGAAATTTGCAAAATCCAACATTCCTTTTACTAATGGTATTGGTCTTTTTCAGAAATAAATATTCCTTTTACAATGAAAAGAAATTGTCACAATGTCTTTTTCGAGTGAACATTATCATACTGAAATAGCAAACGAGCCTGATCTCCAGTGTGAGATATCGTTAGGAATGTTTTTCTCTGATCTATTGAAACCGACATTCTTTGGTAATGGTACATTCGGCGAATTTTATTGCACTTCTTTTATACTCGTGAATGGCAACACTTCTGACTGTTCTCCAATTGTCGGCATTTTTTTTATACTTTTCTAAATGGTTATTGATTTTTTTATATTTATTTGCTCCCATGTTTTGGTAATAAAAATAGCTGTATATGACTATAAGAAAAAAGAATAAACAAATGACAGAAACAAATTTATTACAATTTCTTACGATTGAAAAGAAGTGTTTTTGGATATAAGAATTTGACATATATTTTTTTTCAAATACAAGAATTTCTCTTAGTTTAAAGATAGATTAGATTTATAGTAGAATTAAACAAATTTAAATTTTCGAAAAATAAAGCTTTTTAAACTCAAATTAAAACTCATTTTATTTTTAAATGTTAACTATAGAAACATTAAATTTTCATGTTTACTATTTTATTATTCTTTGGCACTAATTTTTATGAAACTACTAACTCTTATTCAATTTGCTATAATTTTAATCGTTAGAGCTGTTTCTGAGAGCAGTTTTTAATCCACTAGAGGCTTAGCAAAAGGGTAAAATTGGGAGAATGTTACCATTTCCCTATTTAATAACATGGTAAAAACGATTTTGCTATGTGGAGAAGACTGCATGTTATAATACAACTTTTTAAATGCTGAACAGTAAGTGGGTTAAAATAAATGCTTCATAAATATAAACCACCCTCAGTAACAGCCAGTTGGGGATTACTTACCTCATAATGGTCGTAAAGTAATCAACATAGTGCATTGACGGTTTTGCATTTTAGGCAGTAGACTCCCAATATTTTAGTTAGTTGAGTAAATTTTTTTCAATATTAATAAACTGAAGCAGAACTTTTTTTTAAAAAGAAAAAATTAGAACTTAAGATTTTGTTTATAGGACTATATAAGTATCTGTCAAAAGTTACAATTAAATATGTTTAGCGTTGAAAAAAAATCTTTTTATTCTAATATGTTAAAATATTAACACATTATTTTAGGCACTACGAAAAATATTTTCTGATACTACGGAGATTCCGTAGTTTCAGATTCATACGTAGTACCCTGCCTTTACTGCATGCTATCGCGAAAGAAATAACTTTATAACTAATTATAAAATAATAAGCAAAATAAATAATACAGAACATTTTCAATCAAATTTTGATTGAAAATCGTACTCATAGGGAAAAAGTTAAATCTTAATTCATAAATTTTAAGAAAAAAAGCAAATTTAAGGATATTTTTAAGTTACTAACACTGAGGAAAAATTTTTTTATACATGATTTTTTTTAACGGTTACATGATTTTTCTTTCATATTTTCACGTCGCTAATCTCAAATATGCAATTTGTTACTTTCTCTAAGCTGCAGTAATTTTTTAATCATATCCTTAGCCTATTTTTTTTAAATTTTCAAGTTTAAAATAGAGCAGCCATAATAGTGTTCATAAAAGTTACATATCTTAAACTTTTGAATCTTTATTTCCTTAGAGATATTTTAAGAGAAATATCAAAGAAAAGGTGAGTGCTTGGTATTTTGAATCAGTATTTATTATCCCAATAGTAATGCAGCCGCAAATAATGCAAGATTTCTGAAAGAAAATAATTACTTACTTTATTTATAAAGTTTACATAATTAATTATTTATAATTTTCTATCTCCAAAAAATTTATTTTGCATATCATTAGATCATTGCTGAAATACTTAATTTCTAAATAATACAAAAAAGTCTTTGTATTTTAACTTTTGTCAATAAATTCTGATTTTTTAATAGACGATTTCGATAAGTTTAAATAGAAAATTCCTTTTATCTGTACCTCAAGAAATATTTTATAGCTACATGCTATCAGAAAGCAAATTTTCAATATCATAACAACTAAATTAAAATAGACATTTCAAATCCTTTTAATTTTTTTGACAAGCAGTTGTTATAGCTACGTTTAACATATTCTAAATTATTTTCATTTTTAAATGTTACCCTAATTTTTTAATCATTCTTATCATCTGTATCATATGAGTATTCATTAATAGTATTATAGCTGCAAGTATTACACGAGTTCTACCAAAAAATAATTACTTACATAATTTTATACAGCTGACTTAATTATTTATTTACAATTTTCTTTCTCCAAAAAATATATTTTACATAAAATTAAATCTCTGTTGCAGTAACTAATTTCAAATAGATACAAAAATGTCTTTGCTACGGATCTGTCTTCAATAAATTTAATTTTCTACTAAAAGATTTAGATGTTTTCATTCACAGAGCACATTTTAATAGAATGTTTTATGAGATCTGCATATTATCACATGAATAGTATGCAAATTCACATTATCATAACTAAAAATTAAAAAAAAAATTTAAATCATTTTTATTTTTTAACAAGTGGTTGTTACAGCTACACGAACCATACTATAAATCGCTTTCGTCTTTTAAAACATTGCATGATTTTGCCAACCCCTTTTTTGATCTACAATTACAAGAGAAATAACTAGCGAATCAATAAATATGGAATTATCTATGCGTGCAGAATTGATGCGAAAAATTCCCTGAAGAAACGTGTCAAAATCTGTTCGTACTTTGAGAATGAAAAGGATAGAATTAATCATAAAATGTACAGGCAATCTGAGTTTCAGAAATCTTTTTACAGACAATTGTACATTTTCTGTCAGCATTTCTGTTGAAAAAAATAGGAAAGTACGAGTCACACCAAGTATCAAACACTGCAAATTGACTCATCATCTCTTGCACCAACTGATCATAGAATAAAAGCACTGTAATGAAATCCCAATCCCAAAAATCAACAATAAGAAGATCTGAAGATCAGAGTTCTAGTACTTTTTACGGGAAATTCAATATTTACCATGAAAATTATCAAAGCAGAAAAAAAGTATGAGGAAATGAAAAATAAATAACCAAATGGAATCGAGCTCTTTTACTTGATTATTAAGCCAGTTCTCCAACTACTAAACCACCTCGTAATAAATACTGATAAAACAATTTCAAAACGAAATTTTTAAAAAAATTAAAAAGCGTCAAGGATTCATAATGCTTAAAACGGTAGCTATCTGTATTCTCTATTGACATGAATTTAGATTACATTTCTTGTAAGATAATGTTTTACTATAGTAGGTATCTCAAAATTGTCCAGATATACACAGTGTGTTTAACTACACTGTATGTTAAATTACACTGTAAAAAAATCCGAATCAAATTACGTTATAAAGTACCGGCACTTCGGGTACATAAATGAATACTGGTATATATCAGACTGTTCAAAAACTAAGTTACGCTTTCCATTTCCACTACGTTCCTCAGTTCAAGCATATGCAGTGTATTGCATTCTCGCATCTAAACCATTGGCGAGACATGACATTTTCTGATCTTATCAAGCACTTACCTAACCTTTCAAGCTCTTATTTTGTGAGGTTTTTAAATTCCCTAAACGTCTAAGCATCCCACCTTATGTGAAATACGGTCGCCCATCCATTTTCTCAATGCAAGAAACACCAAAGTTTATTAAATTCATAGATGAATTTGAAAAGTCAATAGACCCAATACACTGTGAAATATTCCGGATCAAATTATGGTACAAACTAGTATTAAATATTTGGTTGCATCATCCGCGAAATACGCTTTACCGTAATTTATTTTTAATGTAAAATATAATACAAATAATTGCAGTGAAAGCAGTGACTGATTCTAATTAAATAAATATTACTGTAAAAACTACCGTATATCAGATTTATTTTTCTCCCGTAACATGTTCCGCTAAAAATGGATTTTATAGTAAAAAGTACCGGCATCTTGAGTGCCGGTACTTTTTACCGTAACTTGATTCGGAATTTTTTCCAGTTTATTCAATGCTTTTGAGTGATGCAACTGATGCTGAAAATAAAACAAATTTAAAAAGAGTCTTGAATCAAACTATTTCCTCATATAAAAATTACCAAATATGTAAATGAATCACAATATTTGTTACTAAACATGCTTAACATTAACTTGCTTAAACATTTCTCGCAGGTTCAGATTGATGCAGAAGCAGCAAAATAACGGATCGTAAATAAAGTTATTCTACGATGATTGTGTAATGTGATAAAATCCTACATAATAGCTAATAAACTTTATTCGAGATGGCTTTCTTGGCACTTAATGATAATAGTTTATGTTTATTTTATTAGAAGTACTAAAGTATTCGACAATAAATCTCGAATTTCACTTTCCATTTATTGCCCAACACACGATAAAGCATTTATAAAGTTCGTTAAAGAAAGTCTCTTAAAAGAGCCGCTTATGGCTCACATTGTCAGAGAAATGTTAATATTTGTACAATCACAATTCAATCTTGGAACAAATTATTTTCAAATAAGTTTATTCACAACTTCATCTCTATAAATTTTAAAGACCATATTTGCAAAATTCTGCTTTTTGTAATTGTAGAATTTTTGCTTTGAAAAAAAGTGAAAAAATAATTCGATTTATCTGAAGAGATAATATTTGTGCAATCACACTTCAATCCTGGAACAAATTATTTTCAAATAAGTTTATTCACAACTTCATCTCTATAAATTTTAAAGACCATATTTGTAACTGTTTTTTGTAATTGTAGAATTTTTGCTTTGAAAGAAGAGAGAAAAATAATTCTATTTATCTGAAGAGTTTACAGAGTTTGTTACAGAAACAATGTGGATTTTGTTTATAAAATATTAGCTTAATACGTGGTCTTTGTACGGAGTAAATAAAAAAAAATATATTCAATGAGCTGGTACTGACCAACACTGTAAAGCAATCACAAAACAAAAAAGCACATTCCAACACAGTTATTGAAGATGGTAATTTCAATATTTATTTATTTTTATTTCTTACTACTATTTGTTTTTTACTGCGAGTTTAAATCATTAGGGATACATAAAATATTTTTAGCAATACAAAAGATATCAAAATAAAGTTTAAATTTAGTCTGTATCATTCAGTACTGAAAGAACATAATTAACCCTTTAACGATCGGTTAATTTTCAAGAAAACCGTCATAAAAGTGTCGATTTTTTTTGGTTTTTGTATTTATATTACGTATTTGATTAGTGCTGACATCTAGTTTAAAATAAACTAACTATCTACAATTACCTTAAAAAGTATCATGGTACTGCCATCTGGTGAGTAAAATGGGAAATAAAATGCGTTCCGGGCAAAAGAAATTAATTAGTTTTATTGTTATTGGCGTGTTACTACTGTACACTCCAGCCCATCACTATCACGGGAGCGAGAAATAGAGGACGAAACCTCACCCCGTCATTTTCGCTGGAGCGAGAAGGAACATTTTAGTACATAATTTTTTTTAAATTTTAATTACGATTTATTTTAAGTTCAGTTCAGATATAAGTTTAAAAAGTGTAATTACGGAGAAAAAAAACTAGTGGTTTAAAATAATTTTTAAAAATTCGAATTTGGTGATCCAGTCCTCACATGCCATTCCCGTTGATCCTTGGGTTGAGTTGGCGTAACTAATTAAAAATAAAGTGCAATGAACTCATTTTTTGCTTAAAAGGACCAGTCAGTTACAGACATCATTGGTATTATCTTTTGAATAGTTAAAAAGGACTAATGACAGCAACAACGACTAATGCAAAACCTATACGTAAATTAATTTTTCAACATCCTCTACCACAAACAAAACAATGAAATTGAAATTTTTGCTCAATTTTTAGGATCAATTTGCTAAAATAGCCACTTGCATCTACTGCCAAAATTTTCAGGACACTAACGTAAAAGGTTCTGGAGTTGGAAAAAAGACACAGACGAGAGACCTCGATTTTCCTTTTAATATTTTAGATATTGAGATAGTATTGTCAATAAATTTTATTATAATATTACCCATTTCACAGAAAGTTTTCCTAGTATTTAATATTTGGTTTATGAAATTATTTATCAATATAATTTTACTAAGACTATGGATAATTATATATCGTCAACTTTCCGTATACTTCGTATATTATGAAAATAATTTTTCGACATAATTTTTTATTGCATCGAATGGATAAATATTTACAATTTGAATCTCTATTCACATTATTAATCATGAATGAAACAGTTGCAATGTTTATTTTTTGATTGCTTCCTAATTATGCTGTTTTTTTATTGGTAGTTTGTAACAATAAATGGTGGTAAAAAATATAATAGATTAAATGTTCCAACTTTTAAAATGCAAGCACATTAGTTAGAATTTGTTGATTTAAAATACTAGTTAGGATTAAAATTAAGTAATGGTAATGGCAGTCGGTTTTACCTTCAACATTCATGAGTATAGTGTTTTTAACATTGTTACTTTTTTATGGACCTCTAAAAATCAAATTTTATCCTTTGTGATTAACTTAATTGATAGAAAATACGATATTATTTTTTAAATATACAATAACAAGACTTTATTTTAGCAAAGAAGCATTTTCAATTATTGTAATGAATCTTTCCGCAGAAATTTCAATTAAAATTGTAGGCAAATAGTAGGTTTACATGCTTTAAAAGGGACATTTGGAAGATAAAATTAATTCGTGTACAAATATTTAGACTTTCTTTCAGTACATATGGTCTGACAACTGAAATGCCCTACTACCCTATTCAATATTTTATTTGTTTTTTGTAGTCGAATTAAGTTCAAAATATCGTTTTATTTTAAGATTGAAAATTCGAGATACCACCGTATATTAGCACAGTATAGCCGATTACGGCTTTATACGCATTAATTATTTATTTCATTTATTTATTTTTATTTATTTTACAATACTTATTAATAGCATAATATAAAATATGTGATATAAAACACATTCATGTTTTTTTTCCTTTAGAAGTTTTTGTATGCAATGAAAAGCTTTTTCATTACATCTATGGTATAAATATATAATTTTGAAAAATAAAAGGTTCCTACCTTTCCTCCCCCCCCCAAAAAAAAATAAAGTTAAAAGAAATTTTTGACACCAAATGAGCCATTCGCTTATAGTCCAAAAACAGCTTTTTTTTGCTCAACGTAACAAGAATTCAGGTAATGGATTACCTTGGTGACCTATTTTCTCGCCAAGACGATAGGAAGAGATTTTTATCTACTTCATTAGACTAAAAGTAAAGCGATAATTTGATAAATAGTTAGAGTGTTAATGTCCTTGTGTTGCATTTTCTAAGAAAATAGGAAGTTAATTATGAGAACGAATAAAAACGTTTTTTTCTGTTCCATTGGCATATATTATTCTAAATTAAGAAAAATAAGTAACAATGACAATGCAATGTGGAGAATAATAATAATTATAACAGTCTAAAAGATTTATTAAAAAAATCATTGTTTAAATGCTAATCCATTGAAAAAATGTATTTTACTCCAATTCAAAAGCATTTAATGACCTACTTTTAATTGTACAATTAAAATAAACGAAAATAAACATTCAAACTTTCTTTGATTAAATAATTTATTTACGTTAGCAAACAGTATGCGATGTATTGAAATTTTAATAAGATCGTAAAATAGTTTCATTTATTTTGAACCTTTATCAGATGGCAATATTCAAAACTGAAGCATATATTCAAAACCAATTTTTCATAAAAATTAAAGTTCTCGGAATACTTAAAAATATATCCTAAACATATTGACAATTAAATTCCTTAAACTGTGACCGTTGATCTCTTTTGGTAGTGAGGTTAAATAATGTTAAAGTCTATTAATATTGCTGCATTAAGAAAGAGTTAAATACCGTTTAATTGCAATGTAGAAAAATTCTGGAGCAAATTACGGTATAAAGAATCCGCACTAGGGTGCATCATTCATCCGTAAAACATTTTTCGCTCTAGAATCTATTTTTTACCATAAAATATTATAAATTCAAAACGCAATATTTACAGTAATATTCATTTAATTAGTGTGTTTTGTTTATTTTGCAATAATTAGTACTGTAAAAATTACGCTATATCATATATTTGTTCTGTAACATGTCAATTAAAAATGGATTTCATGAAAAAAGTATCGGCATCCTGAGTGTAAAAACCGTGCCTGTCCTGTTTACCGTAATTTGATCCTGAATTTTTTACAGTGTGTGGGTAAGTTTAATATTTTAATTGTAAACTCGATAAATTATAAGGTAGCACACAAGTGAACTATATTTTAATTTTTCTGAAGAATTTAGCAAAGTCTTTGTGATGTCATAAATGCTTACCTATTTAAAATATAAGTTTCTGAGATTTCATGCGTTGTAGCGTTATAATGTTATGCCTTACGAATGGATAGAAATCAAGTTCAAAAAAACAAATTGATTTTCTTCAAAATTCTTTTGGAAACCCTACTTAAACACTTATGCATTGTTAATATATTGTCTATACTTCAATAGCTTATTATTTTACTTATATAGCTTATATTTTACTTATTATTTGTAATTATTTTCAAGCGCGAGCATTCTTCTCAGTAATTTTCTCTTTTTCTCGGTTTTACATTATCACGGTTTTTGAACACTATATGACATATTCAGTTAATGAACATACACTGTATAGAATAGTATTCTTATTTTTCAATATGAATTGTAAATGATTTTCAAATATCAATGTTCTAAATTCTGTAAAAATAAATGAAAAATTTAGCTGTAATTAAATCAAAATAAATTTATTTTCAAACAGAGCTCTTTTATGGCCCTATCATTTTAAATTATTAATTGAAACAAAGAGTTTTAAATTATAAATTTTAAATTATTTGTAACAATTCAAAAACCTAATATAAAAACCAAATTTAAAAGCCTAAGGTTATGAAAAAGACTATTATAAATTGAATTTAAATCTAAGGAATTCGGAAAACGAAAGTATGAAGTTGAATATTTATTTTTATTTATAAAGTTATATGTAAGAAGTTAGTAATAAATCAGAAACATGAAAAAATAATTAAATAATAAATATTTGTAACCTATATATCCTTTAAGTTGTTTATGCTGTAACTTATTTCCGAATGCAAGAGAATAATTTAATTTTCGACGTATTGAAAAAGCTGTAAAAATTTTATATTTGATAAATACAAAAAAGTTTAATTTATATATACTAATATATGAACATACACTGCAAACAATTTTCCTGTATTTTAACACTAAAAATGGTTGTAACTAATTTACGACGGTGTTCCACTAAATGTTCGACTGTAACAACTATGTTTTATGTTCTTGGTGTAAAGTAGCAGCCATGATTTTTTGCATTCAGTAACACTAAAATTTATAATTATGGTGAAATAAAATACACATATGAGTCAGTTACGATGTAATATAAAGTTAAAATCATTAATTCAGAATAATATATGCACTAATTTTTAAAATAAATCAAACGTACAAGTAGCTCAGAACTAGCATAAAGACGAACTCAAGCAAGTAACTAAACGGAAGCCAATCGAAATTATTACATGTTAAAATCACTCAATATAGTTTACAAAGATGTAAATGAAATATAAAAGCATACCTGTTCAATTAAAAACATACCTATCATACAATTAAAAACATACCTATCTATTTTAACAACGAACAACAAATCATTTATCAAATCAGAACAAAATAACAACGAAGTCACTCCGTCTTGCTTTGGAAGCCAACTTTTGGTGTTATGAAAAAGTTCTTCAACACATCAGTTCAGTTATATGGCAAAATTATCCTTATTACGCAATTAAAAACAAAATATCTATTTTATTGTCTAGAAACAAATCATTCAATCAAATCACAACAAATCACTAGCAATGACTTAGTCTCGACGACTAATTCGCGATTATTAACGGTAACTTACGATTAAAAAAAACTGATTTTCGACATTCTAAACGTGTGAATGAGTGAGGATTAGGTGTAAGCCATATCTATTATAACTGTTTCATTTTAAATGATCCCCTTTAAAATGTATATGAATGCTCGATTTAGTATTAACCCTTAATAAAGTGTTCTTTCACACAATTTTCTGTATTGTTCACCATTATATTTGGATAGATATTGCACCACAGTTTTTACAGTGTATAAACAGGAATAGGATAGAGACGGATCATTTTTATGTGCTTAAAAGTCTTTTAGAACCAGAAAAAAAAATCCGACGAGTACTTTATTTCTGTCAAATCGTTCCCTTGAAAAGTGTCGTGAAATAATGGAATTCCCCGTCACTTGATAAATGATAGTTCAAAGTTTTGGAAGATTTTCGGTTTTGAATAGAATTGCTCCCCACTATTGGCTAAGTCAGAAGAAGTAAACTGAATTTCTTACTATTTCATTTTGGTTTCGTTGCTCAATAAATCTACTCTTTTTTTTAACAATCTTTTTCTTTCCCAATACAAATGGAAACTAAAATTAGAAATAAAAACCACTTGCCAATCGGGAATTAATCAAAATGTAGATCAAATACTTTAAAATGTAGATCAAATGTAGATCAAATATATTACTTTATAAATTCAATAAAACGTTATTAAAATATGATGCTAGCTGAAATTTTGTTACATATTCCATGCAATTTCAAGATTTAAAATTAATTGACTTCACTAAAAATTATCAAGAAAATCCTTGTTTTTTTCTTGAAGCTTTTTTAAACACTGAACTTTTAGTTAATACCCACCTTAGAAATTTTACAAGTAAAAAACAAAACATACAAACACAAATATCATAGGTAAAAACGTTACAAATTTTGTATCATGTGTAAAAACTTTTCTTACAGTGAACTTTCTTTCTCACTCTGAAATCAAGAAAATAATTATGCTATTTATTAAGCAACATTATGTAATTATATTATTCCGTGAGTCACCGTGGCTCATAAGTTAAGACACTGAACTGCCATTTTGAAGAAATTTGGTTTGATTCCCAGTGGGTGACTTGAAGACCACCCCACTGCCGTTCGAGGGGTACCACCTAATCTGAGAAGCAAAGACTGTACAATGCTAACCACATTTCCACCCTGATGCTCTTCACTAAATTGTGGAGCAGTGAACTGCGTGACTCCTTGGCCCACATTGGGCTGTTGCAGGAATGCTTTATTATTATGTGTATTATTGCATCATAGAATTAATTTAATCAAATTATTTGTTTAATATAAGAAAACTTTCTTTTAATACTGATTTTTTTTAATACCAAGCTATTTTTAATACTATGATTTTAATACTAAGCCTTTTTTATACTTAACTTTTTTAATGCTTAACTTATTTAATGCTTAACTTTTTTAATACTTAACTTATTTAATGCTTAACATTTTTAATACTTGTTGTTTTAAATGCTAATCTATTTCAAAGCAATTTTTTTCTACTTTCAATACTTTTTATCCGTATTGAATAATATATCATTAAACTTAGCGCAGTTAACCTTGTTCTTATCAGGTAATTTTTCGAATCTTTAAAGGTAGTGAATTTTCATTACACCCTCTGGTAATAATCTACATTTGATATTTTTCTTTACTCAAATATACATTATACTATTTATATTATATTATCATAGAAAAAAATAGAAAAAATACACGGAATATGTGTAAAACATAGTTATCGTTAACAATCTTAAAACACATATTTAGGGAAGTGTCGGGTACCCCCACCTACTGTCAATTTCATATGTATAGAATATTTTTTCAAGTCAATGGGCCATCTTACATTACTTGTTATATTAAAAAAAATTCTTTTCAAAGTTTCAAGTATTTATGCAGCTGGTAACATGTTAAACAATAGTTTTGAAAATATGTTGAATACAGTAGTCATGAAATTAAGAAAAATCGGTTGAATTTTGTGATAAAAATGATAAATGAGGTTTATCTATTGTCAATACATTGGTCATTTTCATTTACACCTGAAAAAACAGTCAAAAAACGTAATTTTTGTAACTGGGCGGGGCTACCCAACACATTTTGAAAAGAGCTGAAAAACATGTTTTTTTAAATTTCTATTTTTTAAAATTAAACTATTCTTTTTTTTTTTTTGGTTTATTCTTTTTGCATTATTTATCTAGATGATAAAGCAATAGAAACATACAAAAATATTGATTATTACTCAATATTATACAGAAATATAAGCAATACTCCTTAAGTGGGCGGGGCTACCCGATTCTCCCCTATTAGCTTATTAAAATCGTATAAATCGTTTACACCAATTTGCACTCCTCTTTATTCCAAGCAGTGCAAAAGTTGTTCATATCATCTTCCACTATAAAATCATGAATCACACATAAGTGAACAATCGTGATCTTGGCTAAAACTCTAAATTAACATCTTAATAAGAACATATACTAGATTTTCTAATTTTATCGAACTAATTATATCATTTCCTTTTCCGTTTTAAAGGTTTATTTATATACTTGATCAGCTAGATATTAAACAGTAGTTTATGTTATAAGCATAATGTTACGTTTATATCCAGCGTTTTCTCATTTTACTTTAAGTTTTTACTCATACTTCCGAAAACAACTTTTTAATCTGATATAAATGCTCGTCAGCGTAGTCTCCACATTCCACCCTAAGGGCAAGAAAAGTGTTTTTATATATTTTTAAGAGTTGTATTTGCAATCGTTTTGTTTGACGATTTTGTCCAATATCTTGCGTGCTCCTCGGAGAATATCTGAAACACACGGAAAGTATTTCGATTACTTTGCATATTAAATCGAAAGTAATAACTGAAGCAGTTTGTTTAAACATTTTCTTCCTCTGGCATTTTTGTTTTAAATAATTTTATTTAAATGTACCATTTCGGGAAAATATTTTACCATAAAATATTATTTTTCGAAATTAATATGATTGTAAACAGATTTGTGATTTTATCGAAAAATATTGAGAAAAACTTCAATAATCTTATGAAATCATTTGAAATTTTGAAATAAACTTCTAAATAGTTGTAAATTTATAGTAAATTTGAGAAAATCATGAGTGATTTTGTAATTTCATAAATATATTGTGTTTAACTATTTGAGTAAGGGGCAATATAGGTGCACAAACAGAAGAAAATTCAGGTATAATTAAATTTCTGTATGTTTATGATATTTCAGTTAAAAATCCATAATTATATTCAATACAACTTAAGTATATTGTATTCAAATTATTCAGTTCGTAATGTTTTCGTTCATATAGTAATGATTAACCAGAAATTTCGGTTCTCAAAGTTGTTGATCTTATTACCACACAGTATACGAAGTATACAGTACAAGTATACGAAGATTTAGCAAAATATACAAAACTGAAAATTAAATTCAGCCGGAATTAAATTTTGAAATTCAAATTCAGAAAATTAAATTCAGCCAGCTGTTTTTCGCAGCCTATGTGAAAGGTCAGTGTCAGCAAGCGGTGGCAGACGCAGCCTAAATGTAATTTCAGTGTCAGACACCGGTGGTTGACGCAGCCTAAACGGAAAGTCCAGTGTCAGCCACCGATGGCTGACGCGGTGCTCAACGCGTTAACTATTATCTTTCCTAACCACAATACTCTAAAAGAACTGGTAATTGTCGTTTTGATTAAACTGCTTACCGAGAAAAGCTTCAAAGGGGAATTTTGACAAATTGAGTAAATGACAATTTTGGCTTGTTCGAAGACAAGATTTTCGTAAAAAACATTAGGTCTAAATCTTCACAACATTTTACTGCATTCGGTTAGTTAAATTTAACAGAAAATGAAAGAATTATACGCAATCAGACTTAAGTCAGAAATTGAACCCAGGATGTCTGTTTGCCAACCGAGGGCTTTAACCTCAATGCCATTTTAAGCTCAAGGATGCAAATGGTTTTAAAATCAGATAGCGAATACCAGAAAACTTTTAAAGAGATTTAAAAGACACACAAGTAAGGAAGCAGCTTCGTCAAACAATTTAAAGTTCACGTTTCCTAGAATTCACGTTATTTGAAAATGAAATAATTGCCAAGAAATATATAGTGTGAGAGTTGCTGAATCAACTAAAAAAATGCTGATCTGAGGTAATAAGAAAATCTGAATGTGTAGAATGACATTATTCGTTATAATCTATTAGCTTAGAAAAAAAACAACCTTTTCTAATTTTATATTTCAGTAATGAGCAAACTGTTTCAACCTACCATAAAACACCATCTCCATAAATAATAGTAATTAATCACGAGTAAAATTATAACATTTTCCAAGAAATATTCTTCATTGGATACACTTTATCTAAAATAGCAGAATGAAAAAAAACTATTTACTTTACAATTAATCATTCTTAAGTATATATTATCACTTATAAATAATGATTTTAAAATGCTCTCTTCAATCATTAAGCGATGCGTGAACTTCATCAATGGATTCTTTTCATAATCTTCATTAATTTTGTTTCAAATTTTTATATCTATTGATTGTTACGTGCTTATTTTAATAATGCTTTTAAAGATGATGTAAACCTTTATTTTAAAGTCTTTAGACCTAATATTTCCTTTTTTTCCTCCAAACTCTTGAATTTTTTATCATGTTTCAAATCTTTAACTGGAAAAAAACGATTTATGAAAAAAATGTAGTTGTATAAAATTTTAGCATTTATAAGACTAGACTAAGTTTACATTTTCGGAAATAAAACCTTTATTTTTGGTGCTTTAGTATTGATTGAGCTGTAATTTGTTAATTTTTGACATGGAAAAAGGATTTGTGTACTAGTATCCTGTATATATTTTTTTTTTGATGAGGACTGTGTATTATTTCCCTCACAATCTTTTACTTTTGTGATGCATATTCTAATCAATTGTGTTGATCAATATGTAACATTAGGACTAATACTTATAACAAAATGTTTAATCTAAAACCAGTGGTGGAAGTGATTTTTCTCGATTTTAGGAAATGAATACTCGGAGCATTTTCCACTTAACTTTTTTGCCAATAAAAGAAGATTTCGTTATTTTAAGTATCCATTTTCTATAGTGTAGGAAAGCTGCTTCAATATCTTGTTTAAACCTTCAACTGGAAGCTTCCGCTTTAAAAATTACTTCATAAGGTTTCTTTTTCTTTTAAAATAAGCAAGCGGATAATGGTTTTAATAATAAATAATTCATTTGAAAAATATATGTTTCCTCTTTCTTAAGGGCTTTACAAATTAAACGCAGCATTATTCATGTCAAGCTAAGTAGAATAAATAAAAATGGCTGTTAACTGAATTATAAAATTGTTCTTATAGAAAAAAGTTGTGTATCAAAATAAACGAAAGTACTATTAATTTATTTGGTAAAAAAAAATCCTAATTTAATAATAAAAATTATTTTAGCTTTATAGTTAAATAAAAAAAATACATTTAAATTGAATTGCCTGTTGATTAAATTACTACAATAAAATTTGAAAATAAATTATGCATCAAAAGTATAGCACTATTTGATTTAAAAATGCTCAACTTATTTTAATAAGAAAATTCAACTGTTTAATGTAACAACTAAAACAAAACTCAATTTAAAATAATACATTTATTAATATTGATAAGATAATAAATGGCATACTTATATTATATTTTTGAAACAAACGTAAATTGATGAAATGAAATTCATAATATAATCCATATAAATATTTTGTTTATTTTATAAACCGTAGAAATTAAAAAATATATACTTTTATAAATTACTTTACAAATTGTTTCGGTGTTAAAATATATGACTGATTTAATTTATTGAAGACCTAATTTAATTTACCAACTTACGATAGAAGATTTATTTGGTTTAATGGATTTCTTATTCATTTCTTTTAACTTTCTGCATGACGTCTTTTGTAATAGTCGAGTTTTCAAAAATTGGAACCAATTTTTCATTACATTGGTGCAATAATTGGATTACATCATAAAACTGTTCTCTCTTAGCTTTGTAAAAAAGAAAAGAGATTACTAATTCTCTAAAAAAGAATCATCTCTAATATGATAACGAATGGAAAAGCTTAATTGAATACATTAAGAAATTCGAATGGATATTTTTAATTTGTCTAACACGATTATGTATAATTATATTCTGAGACATGGTTATTAATATTTTTCTGTTGCATTGAATTTTAAAAGATAAGTAATCTTGGTTATTATTATATTTCTATTTTTGTTTTAAATCGATGAGTGCTTCTATTTAAAATTGGATACATTTTACTAATATCTTAGAAATATTTTTAAGTTAGTCAAACAATTTTTTGTCAGTAAATATAATAAACTTATCTAAGGACTAATTTGATAAACAAAGTGATAAACGAGAAAACATTTTTTACTGCAATTCGTTATTTTAGCAGAAGAAAGACGATTGTGAAGATTTTGGTTCCTCTTGCTCTTTATTGCTCTGTAATTAAAATTCTATAACTTATTGAAAGTATTGTGTATAGTTTAATTTTCACAATTTGATCTAATTTAAGAATTTAAACATTCATGATTAAGGCTTACAAGAACATAACTATAGTACATTATACCTAGATTGACAAGAAGGACCCCAGTGGCCCCTAAAGTATTTTAGTACCCCATTAATTAAATAAAAAAGTAAATTATTTGGTACCCCATATATGCAAGTAGGTTTGGGTATGAGATACCATTAGGTATAAGGTAAACCCTATTTCATTAAAAATATAAAAGTATTTCTACATATCTTCAATTATTATTTATGTAGATTAGGAAACTCAATTATCTAAGAAACTAATGTATAAGTATAATTGTATGTCTGTTTAAACAAATATTTTAGTTAATGAATACCATAGAATTCTGATGACCAAATTTCTGATAAATTTCTTATTAAATTAATTATGATTACATTCTAAGATTTTGGATATCTAATGAGTCTTCTTACAAACAGTCTGGGAAGGGCCAAACTTGCTGATTTGCGATTTCTAAGTATACAGCAATGCTCAGTTTTTCTAGTATTAATCCGACGTTTGACACACTAATGATAAATCTAAAATTGAAATAAGAAAAAAAAAATTCTGTTTTTATCACAGATTTGAAGGTAATGTAATTTTGTAAGAGTGGTTATATTATACATTATTTACAAACATCTAGCAAAAAAAGTTAATTACTCCACAATTGTTAATGAAATGTAAAAGAGTTCAAAACGAGGTCATTAAAAACATACGAACACACATTATTATTATGTAATTTTTTTATCGTGTCCATGGACAGTTGAATGGCCTCGCGTACGTTCAAAACTGCATCCGCAAGCTCCAATACATCATTACTGTAGAGGATCTCACGAAGTTCTGAAGCCAGTGGCCCCATACCCAGTTGTAAAATATATGGGGTAAGGGCTGGGCACTCCAGAATGCGATCCAGGGTAAGTTGGATATCGGTGCAGTTCTTGCAGGGAATATATGTTCTTATTTTGTCGGGAAGAATCTTCATCGCTTTAAAGTGGTTTGTTCTTAGTCTTGTAATTGTTGATGTTAAGATTCTGGAACAATCAAAGTTAGCAATGAGGAATTTCCTGAAAGAATGGGGCAGATGTCTGTGTCTTGCAAATGCATTTGCGTCTGTAAGCGTGATGGTGGTGCAAGGTTGGTCGGCACCTCTGCTTTCCTTAGCCAAGGCGTCCGCACACTCGTTTCCCTCAATATTCACGTGCGCCGGTATCCATTGCAGCAAGCAGGATTTCCAATTGCCGTGCGAGCCATCAAGTAGGACATTCATAGCAGAGGTGACGTTGGTTTCACCGTTGTTGATTGCCTCTAAGGCCACTTTTGAGTCAGAGAAGATTACCAATCGCTCAATTGGGTCTGAAACCTCCTGATTGGTCATATAAAATGTGAGTGCCTCCTTAATGCAAGAAGTTCACTGGTAAAGTTTGGAGCAATTAAGCCTGAGTTGATTTTATGCATATATTTATCTCCATTTAGAAGAAGGAAGAGGATGCTCCTACTGTCCTCACAGCTGGTTTAGCTAAATTAGTCTTTGAAACGGTGAGTTTATTTTTTGCTCTGGTCGGGATGCAATTCTAATGCCAGAGACTGGCTGTCTAGTCACATTGTATTTTCTCGAATCTATTCTTAGTGGTTTGGAATCCACCCTAATATTATGCCCCTGGATATTTCGGTGTCGAAAAAGTCGCGTATGATTTAGCAATTGTAATAAGTGTTGTGGTGCCCTGTATATTTACCACAAACTACCTTTTAATCTAAATTGGGGTAATGTAATGCGTGAATGTACCAATAATGCTCTTAGATCATTACTTAGGCTGGATCCACACTAACACTCAGTGCCAAATCGTATCTTCATTGTTATATTATATTATATTATGTTTGTTATATTATACTGCTATATTATATTGTTATATCTAAAATTTCGGGATGATATTTATATTTTTATAGCTTTAAAGTAAAATTTTGAATTTGATGCCTAAAAGAGACCTACATTATCCATTTAAAAGCTTGTTAAAAGAGTATTATGAAAATTGGAATTTTAGAAAATTATGTAACAAGCAGGATAATTAATTTTTAAATTTCATGAAAAAATTAAATAATTATGGAAACGGAACTAACTAAAATTTGAAAATACTACATAGTATAAAATTTAGAAATGAAAAGTAGTATTATTTGGAATTTAAATGCTTATTAAATTGGAACTCAAAGTTCATGTACCATTTTTCAGAATATTGACCTCTAAGCATTTAAGAGTGTTGTATAAATTTGTCTTCCAGACTCAGTTTAAACACTTTACAAATACCTGGAAAAAACTCGAGTATGCATGGTACAAAAACACTTAGACGGTTAATATTATAAACTTAAAAAATGGTTGCCAGTAAACTAAAACAAATAGATAATGAAATACATTCTAAATTTAAGTATTATTTGGAAGTAATATTTTAAAACACATTAAACTAACATTTAGGAAATAAACCTTACAGTAATTTAAATCTTATTTCAAACTATTTATCCAGTTATGCAATGGCAAAACATTGTAACACTACTTCGTTTTTAAGAGCATGACTTAATGCATTTCACATTAGTTTCTTATGCAATTTACGAGAGTTTCTATTTGTTTGGAATTATAGTCAAATACATTCAATTTCTCTGACATCTTATGAAATGAACGCATTATTGAATGTCTAGTATCTATACAATTTACCAAGCAAAAAGACTCCTGTGAAAATCTTTCTTCCCTTCACTTTCTAAAATCATTCAATTCCGATTTCCATCCTTTAAGATTTTCTATTGAAATTGAATTCGGAAATTGATAACTTAGTTTGAAAAATCGTCATTTTCTATGTAATTTCAAAACTACAAAGAAAACATGCTGATGGAATTCTGATTCCAAGGAGGAAAATATTTTGAAATGGTAAAATAAAATATAAAAACATGTTCTTGTCAAGAAATGCATTTTTAGAAAAAAAGTATATAGAACTCTGTAAAGAGGTAAGAAAATTTTAAATCCTAACCGATATATTTAAATATTATATATTCGATATTCTCAAACTCACATTAAATAATTATGAAAACTTGAAAGCAATGAAAGAAACAGCGAAACACTTGCGTTATATACATATATATANTATATGTATATATATATATATATATATAATTACAAAGAAGAAGAATAAAATAAAAAAGAATTTCCTTAATGGGAAAACGAAAAGGTTCTCTTCATTTCGCATTCCTTTAAGATTTTAAATGCGATATTTCGAAATAAAGTATAAATATTTTAAGATAAAATTACTCTTTATAATGCATCTATATTGCTAAAAAATAAAAATGCAATTCAAAATGAGTAAAAAAGAAAGCAGAACATAAGCTTACAGACGTGGCGTAAGAGTTAAAATGCCTTAAAAATAGTTATATTAATCTAACAGGTAGGACGAAAACAGTGCTTATCTTATAGCTTAAATCGTAAATCGTATAAAATAATTTTTAAAAATACATTTGGTAGAAAAATTATTAAGCAAATTACATTATAGTCTTCAACACCAATGTGTGAATATTCTTTTTTAATAATATTTTGAAGAATTTTTTCCTTTGTTAGATATCATATGAAACTTTAGTTTCAAAACTTTTAATTTTCATCTTTGTTTTTATTGCCGATATTGAATACACCAGGATAGCTGTTTTCGAAAACATTTATGAAAAAATTCAAAATTTTCTTTAACAAAGCCACTTAATTTGAGTTTTTTTTTTATTTGTCAGTATTTTTTTATGAATACAGAAATATTTTTTAAGCATTTCAGATCGATATTTTATGTGGTAATTGTATAGTTTTGAAGAAAAACCTATGAAATTGATAATTAGAAAAATGATATACAATTTAAGAAAATTTCATAACTATAAATATCAAACAACAGAAACAGTACTTTTCAATAAAAAAGCTTCTTTATGAATTTACATTATATAGGATACATTTTGATTTACAGCTGAAAGATATGTATCTTAACCTGATTTGCCTTTTTCTGCCACCATTCATTTCTCTCGTCTACCACGTTTTTTAATAATTTCGCCTTTCACCTTTAATTTGTTTCCAATTTTTTTTTATCATTTATTTTTTCAAATCTCCTTTGTATTCCTCATTCATGACAAAGTGGGTAAAGACAATTCCCATTCAGTTTCTTGGGATTATAATTTTCAATACAATTTCAATTCAATACAATTTTCAATACAATTTTTTAACAATTTTCACGTTACGATAACTATTTTCTGAAATACTAGGAAATCTTTCAAAAAAAATTTTATTTACCTGGCTACATAAGTTCAACTTGTTGAAATTTTTTTTAAATATTTCTTCTTTAGTTTTTGTTTGGAAAAAATATTCTTAATGCTGATTCATTTATTCGTGTGACAATTAAATTAAATTTTAATTCTAAAACAACAATTAATTTAAAAAAATAATATTTTTTAATTGATGTCCACCGAACCTTACGTTTTAAATTTTATTAAGATATTTTTTTCAATTTACTACACAGAGAAAACATTTTTTGTTGCAATTATACAATTGCTTCATCTTGCTTAATTTGGTGTGAGGATTTCGGATCTGAACTTAATTTTGCTTCTTAATCTACAGCTTTATTTTTACAAAAATGACCTTTTTAATCCATTTTTTGACGAAATGCGCAAGTTTAGTAACGTTATGTATAACAGGGGGTCTCGTAAATGTTCCAACAAATTTCTAGGGGTACTCGAATATATCAAGAGAATTAAAGCTGTCTTGGAACCCATACCCGGATAACCCATACTTGGAACCCATAATGTTTCCGCACGTGGCTGAGTGTTCTTCCCTATTATGACCTGTGGAGAAGCATTCTAAGAAACACTTCAAAATCGGAAAACACCCTCTAGTGACGTGTTACGACTTTTCTGGAGATGGGTTCCAACGCAATTTTAATCCTGATGATGTGTCTTTATTCCCCTAGAAGTTTCTAGCAAGATTTATGCAACCCTCTGAAATATATAACATTTATAACTTGAACGTTTGCACAACACATAGACTAAACATTTTATTTTGAAGTAAAACTGTATCTTGGACAGAGAGACTGATGGCAGATTTGAAATTAGCTATACGAAAGTTTCTAGGATCTGTTAAATCTCAAAAAACTCTCAAAACAAAAAAAACAAAAAAGTTCCCCGGTGTGAAATGTTTCTTATTTTACTTTATATAAACTAAATATTTACAAATTAATTAAATATTAATTAACACAATATTATTATATTAACTAAAATAATTACAATCAACTAATATTGTAGCAACAATTATGATTTATATATTTTAAACGTTTGAACATTGTATTTCTTTTAAAGCTATTAAACTGACCCGAGAAATTTCTAGAGATGATTTACCTAATACCGCTCGTTTAATTATATCCATTCCGCATGTTCGATAGATTATGCGAAACTAAAATGAAATAGCTCTTAGTATCATTCAGAAAACTTTATTGCAGCAAAAATAATCCGCCCACAACCACCTACACAGTTATGAGATGCGTGTATTTCATTCTCGATTATTTTTTTCTTCTTATTGCCCAGAGCTTATTAAAAGGAAATTAGCAAAGCTAACACACCTTGCAACTTCATAATTAAATTTGCTCATTAAACTAAGTTGGTTATATTTAGAGCTTTATTATTTTGCTCTTTTCAGGAAAATGCGATAATTAGCGACGAAATATAATTATAGGTAGAGTGGAGGAATGAGAAATTTGTAATTCCCTGTCATTATTTTGAGAAAATTATCTTGATAATTATGTATTTTTCCTGAACATCATGTCTCAAAATTATCTTTCTGTAAAATGATATATAAGTTATGGTGGGATATATTATGAAAATTAGTGAAATTGGTGAACGTCGATATTCTCTTAGTCGCTTTGATCATATCTTGAAATTTGTATCTTCCTATAAATGGATTTGTATACTGTAGGAAAGCAATTTAGTAAATCTCGATAATGATACAGTCTCTTTGGTCATGTCTCAAAATGTGTATCATTCTTTAAAATGATATCCATGTTACTGTGAGAATTAATGAGTTCGTGAATGATGATATTCTCTTATTCGCTTTGGTCATGACTCAAAATATCCATTTTTCTGTATCATATCATGAAATTTGTATTTTTCCGTAGGATTTCCATACTGTAGAAGATCGACTTAGTTAATGACGATAATGATATATTCTCTTTTGTCATGTCTCAAAAGTTATGTCTTTCTATAAAATTATATATTTATATGTCGGATTCAGTAAAAAAAAAAATTCCGCCAAGGGGAGATACCTTCGCGCCAATAGCAGCCATTCCCTTGGCAGTTAACCTTTCTCCAAACGGCTTTCTAAAGCTAAAAGCTGGAACTGCACAACTGTGTAATTTGTTTGTCAAAACTTTATTATCTTGGGCACCAAAAAAGTGTTTAATGTGGAGCTATCACGATGATAGATCAGAACAATTATGTACTATGAGTTACGAAATAAACTCAGTGCAACTGAATATCACAAAAATGTGTGAAAGTTTTGGTTTCAATACCGTTTTTTATGATACAGTAAAAGTTTGATTTCGAAAAATTAATGCTGGGAATTTCACTAAAAATGAACCACGCTCTGACCGCCCTATTGAGGTTGATTGGCAACAATCAAAGCGAATCTTTGATCAAGATAGAGATGTTTCAACAAGAACTATTGCGTTAGAGCTTGACGTTTGCCAAAAAAACAATTGTTAATGCTCTCAAACGCTGAAATCCAACGTTTAAGTTAAATCACTAGATACCTTACGAAATGACTGCTGAAGACAAGAGCGAAAGAAAAGCGACCTGTTTGGTTCTGCTCAGAGATAATAAAAAAAAGAGCTTACTGGACAGAATTGTGACCTGTGATGAAAAATGAATGTACTACAACAATACAAACCGTAAAAGAGGCTAATCAGTACCCGATGAATCAGCAAGTTCTGTTGCAAGACTAACGCTAGCTAAAAAGAAGGCGCTTCTCCGTATCTGTTGGGATTATCGCGGAATTATCTATAAGGAGTACTTGGAAAGCTGCCAGGATAACAACAGTACAATGCACAGCAATATGCTAATCAAACTTAGCGATGGCATTTGCTAAAAACGAAAAAACAAGTTCAGAAAGAAGGTGGATATCTTTCCTCACGATAGCAACGGACCACAAGATAGTGCGATGTTCGGCTAGACACTCTACACGCTGGAGTGGGATTTGGTGCAACCTCCACCTTACAGCCCAGACATGACGCCTTGGGATTACTATTTGTTTTCGTGTCTGCAGCTGCATATTGATGGCACATTCTTCTATTCAAATGGCGACGTCATAAATGAGGTCGATAATTTTCTGAACTTGCATACGTGACAGTTCCTCGCAGAAGGGATTGAAAAATTGCGTAAACGCTGACAGGAAATTGTTGATTTGAATGGAAAGTTCTTTGATGCAAAATATGTTATCTGCTGCCTCTGCTCACCAACCCCCAACTATTACTTCTCAATCATCTTTGCTTCTTGCCGATACATTGAAAGTAGATTATATTTGTAGTATATACTGTTTTTATGAATGTAGGCTATTTTTAAGAACATATCATTAATAACATATTTATTTTAATCATATTTTATACATTAATTAATGGCATTTAATAATAAAAGGCAAAGTATTCACACTTATTTTTTAATAGATTATACTACTGGATAATCTAGTAATTCAGATTACATCGAATGTATAAACACATTATAGCCCAGATTTACCTGACAGATTAAATTCAAAATTTGATATCCCAATTGCAAAAAGGCCCACAAGAGCAAAGAGAAGTGCACTGAAAAATATCTTTCTTACATTGACATTGTCGGGTGCAGCATTTCTAAGAGTCGTATCGTAAAAGTTTACTTTATGCTTGCAAATTTTCTGAAAGGGTCGTCCAAGATATTTTTCTGACATCTTTAACTTTATTTTTCTATCCCTAACCACCTTGAGAGAAGGGCACTGCCGTTTATAATTATCAATAACCAGCCTCATAAACTGCTATCTCCGTAGTCTGAAAAAGAGCACTTTAAATAAGAGGCAATTTGTTAAAGAGGCCTTTCTTTGTAAATGAACGTTTCCTTGCATCACATTCATCACTGCCTGCACGGTCATGTAACAAAACAATAAACCTTCCCGATAGATTCGACATATCTTGTAGTCTGCTGAATAGATCTATCAGTCAAGACAGAAAAAGTAAAATATCTTCGTATACTGTATTCTAAGTGTAACATCTAGTCCTCTTTTCCTTTTACTCCAAAGAAACAGTTATCTTCATCATGAAGCCATGCCATATTTATTGTCCTTGGTAAATACCAGCCAATACTAAACTCCAAAAGTAAATCAGAATTGCTTTATAATTAGTTCTCGTTTTCAATAATAGTTCGGGCTTACTGTCTGCAGAAATTAAAGAACTTTAGGCTTTAGGAATATTTCTACTTTTTTTGTTACTTCTTTAGATTTAACAATATCGAGCGGATTCATCAACTTATGCGCTACAGCAAATGTTTTTTTTTAAATTTTATCCATCAATTAAAAAGATAATATGAATACAATGATGAAATTCATGAATATATATGTATCTTGTTATGTAGAACAGGGTTTATAAGTACATTAGCTCGATAATATGTAGAATAACTGATTTTCACTCTTCAGTGTCAACTTATTCTTCTGAAAAATATTTTTAATTGAAAAAATCATGTTTTGATATTCAGACTCAAATTGCCTAAACTTTTATAAAAAAATCTTTTGTTTTTCATATCAATTTTTCTTTTTTAAAGATTTTTCATTTCGATCAATAAAAGCGTTTTATTTTAAAAACAACAATTGAGCTCATGAATTTTTTTTTCTCGCCCTTCAAGATAGGAAAATCGATAAGATACCATCATTTGAAATAAAAATAAGCACACGTTCCTCTTAAAGTTTATCGATATATTGAAGGAGATCATTGAAAAAGGCATTCTTTGAATTGTTCTTGCCTTTAGGAGGAATATAAGAGTTAAACAAAACCACTTTACCTATAGGATAGTAAAATAAATGCAATTGAAATATTTTGAGAGTAAATACAGGTATTTAAAGTAATTAACATGCTTTGCTTTAAAGTATTAAATAAATTTAATGCTTGCTTGTTCATTCATTAATGTAACTTAATATGTATTTATATCACCTATTACCACACATATATAGATTAACATGCCTATTTTTGAATGATTAGAGAGAGTTATGCATTTGAATAACTAAAATTATTATTAAAATTACATTAGTTTTCGTTTTATAAATTTACTTCACCGATTTTGAAATTTGTTTCAATTTTACAATACTAAATTTTAAAATAGATTTTTATAAATTTATTTTGAAATAGATTTCATTACTTTTTATATAAAAAATTTTGAGTAGTCAGTAAATTTTAATATAATGTTTCACTTTAATCCTGCACTGAATTTTGATATTTTCTTTCTGTTTGATTTTAAACTTATGAATTTTTTTTCGATTTTCTGGAAAACATAAAATACCTAAAAACGTAAGGTCTAAAAACGATAAACATTTTAGACCAAAAAAATATTTTTATTTTAATTTTTTTGTATACATTTTATTTTTAATTTGCATATGAAGTGAACATAGTCTGTAAAACAGCTTATGTAGAAGTGACAAAATAAGTATAGAGACATTCTGATGAACAGCTTACTAACCCTTATCCTCTCTATTGAAAGGTATATATTAATTACTTGAAAAAAAGTATTTTTCAATTCATAGTTGAACGGAAAGATAAAGGTCGGTATGTTTCAATTACCCAAAACTTGGCTCTTCTTGTTAGAACAATAACGTGAATTATAAAAACAAAAAAAAAGTTAGAAACGAAAACAGATGGAAACGAAAAAAATAAAAATAAAATCCACAAATACCACTATAAAATTGAAGGAAAAAGGAACAGAAAAAAATCGCAGTAGCCGTAGCAGTAGCGGTGATCGAAGAAGATAGATCAATACGCAATGCAATGGGTGTGCAAAGTTGAAATAAAACACTAGACAATTTGCACCTATATAAATGTAACA
This sequence comes from Parasteatoda tepidariorum, assembly GCF_043381705.1. Lineage (NCBI taxonomy): Eukaryota > Metazoa > Arthropoda > Arachnida > Araneae > Theridiidae > Parasteatoda > Parasteatoda tepidariorum. The sequence goes on from NC_092213.1 coordinate 44,423,002, forward strand.
ATTGTTACATTCATATAGTTACAAATTATCAATTTGAATATTAATATTCAAAAGACATCAGGATGAGCTGATATGTCAGAAGTAAAAGTAATTCCGGTGTTATCGAAATTAAATTAAGTCCGTATCTACAACAAATTCTCTGTAATTTTACCATTGTTATAATCATTGTAGCACACTACAAGTAGTGAAACTACTGTAGTGTGCTACTTTTTTGTAGTTTGCAATATTGTTTGCTACTTTATTTAGAAAAGTAGTGTAGCGAGTAGTGCAATACAAAAAAGCAGTAGTTTGTAGCGATTTCTGGCAACTACGTTTCTATCTATTTTTTGGAGAAAGAAATACATCAGTAAACATCTTTTTTTCTATGTTTCAAAAAGTAGAACAATTTGTGAAATGATCGTTTAATGTTTGTTAAATTGTTGATGAATTGTTGTTGAATTATATTAACTATGATTGCATTACTTTCAAAGAACGTTTAATTCTTTCTAAAAAACTAGTAGAAAGGGAATGTTTGATATCCAGTTTTTATATTATTTTATTTTAATTTTTATTTTTTTGAGTTTTCTGAAAATATTTTAATAATTGGCATAGCTTAGCGTTGCTAATTCTTTTGGCGATGCATATAAACAGAAACTTCTTTATTCTTGGCTTCTGAGGATATGTTTAACAAGTGTGTTAAATGACAACGATTTCTTTTGAATCGACAAATCTATTAACCCTTTTCGGCTCAATGCTTTCAATCTGGTCACACTTATTCCAAATATATTACTAACCATTAAAAATGTAGAATCGCTCCGAAATATCCACTGTTTTAGCAACATTTATATTATTATTTTAGCAACCTTTATTTAAACGCAAAGTTCAAGCATATCTGTTTATCAGATATTTATGATCTACAATCATGGTGGCCAATATGCTGCCGGTCAAAACTTTTCAATTAAAATTTGCTGAGCCGGAAGTGATTTTTCAATCCAGCGACCCTCTCGGCATTTCCTTAAATAATAATAATTGAAAAAAACTAAATTATTGACGTTTTTGTAATTTAGGTAACAAATTTCAAAAGAAATAAAAGCTTGCAATATAATTGCGACCAACTACAACAAAGAGAAAAATTTTCAAAAAAGAGAGCGAGTCGTTAAAAGCTGCTGGATTGCAAATTTAAGAGCCGGAAGGGGTTAAGAGTGATTTAGAAACAGTTAGTAGAAACTCTTAAATTTGCTTTTTGATATAAAATCTCAAATTTAGGTATTAAACACACGAATCATGCAATATATTAAGTTCTCCAAGAATGAGATTTTAGGTGACAAATAATGACATTATGGAGACAAAAAATGACATCTTGTGTGACAAAAAGTGACATTTTGTGAACATGGAAACATGGAAACATGGATAAGTGACATGGAAAGTAACAACGACAAAAAAAAGGAAACTATAGAATACTCTTATTCTTACAGATTTCTTCTTACAGTGCATGGAAAATGAATAAAGCGCTGAAATATTCTTCAGAACACAGATTTAACTATATAAATATTAGAATTTCCTTACGCTATTACAACATCAAATTTTAAATACCAGAAATGGAAAGAGTAGGAAGTTACAACCTACTCCTCATTCTTGCTGTTCATAAAAATTAAAGAGTTTTAAAAAAATGAGAAAAAAATCTTCTCTCCCATGAGCGTGTGATCTGAAGTTCTATGAAACTCAATTAGATTTTGAACAGCAATAAATTATTTTAAAGTATTTTCAGTCTTAAAAACCGAGAAAAAAAAGATCTTCTCGAATTTCTTTTAAAACTTTACCCCGAATTAGCTCTTCCTTGAGGGAAGAAAGTCTCTGTAGTTGGGAAGAATTTTTAACATTTTTTTTTCCAAAATATATATGAAACTAAAGCTTTTCGAGCAGATGTTGCGACTGAACTAAATATGATTTCCTCCGTTGAGCATGCTTTACCCCTTAGGGACACATTTACTTTAGCGAAAAAATAGCTTCAAGGCGATTAAATAAAGGTACAGGGAGGTTGGCATTTTTCCAAGTTCTACATGTCTTTTTTCCTGCTTTTTAGATTAAAAAAAATATATAGATTCGTTGCTTGAATGATTTTATCTTAAAACAAAGTTTAAGAATTCTAGCGTCGCTTCCTTTTCCCAATTATTGGGTCCGTAGGTGTGTTTAAATTTGCAGGTGTTGTCAGAAGGAATTTAATGAATGCTACTTTTCGGTTGCTGTTCATAAAATATGCAATTTATTACGTTAAAATCTCTGATAGTTGTCAAACATGCTACCAAAAGATTGTTTAGAAATAAATAGCTGATTCTGATAGATTTTTGTAAGCATATTTTAGGCGAAGCATTGAAAAAATTCTATTGTGAGCCATTTTTTTTCAGGCATTGGAAATTTTAAACTACCGTTCTATTGCCATTTTAGCAATGGTTTAGTTCCTCATTTAACCCAAAGCATGAAAAATATACATTTTTCTCAATATTCAAGTCCAAATTTGGTGAAAGGCCTTATGCGACTGGAAAAAAAAATCGCTTAAATATTTGAAATTCGATCGCTAAACAATGTAAAGATCAAACCTCACTTTTCAAACACTTTTTCATAGATCAAATTTTGCCAGTCAGTGTTATCAACAAAGTGTGAACAGTGTGATCACCTGGTTTGCCTTTAAATGTAGTGTCTTGGTTTAGAGAAAATGCGACGAGAGTTCTGTAATTTTATTTCGAATCTTGTACACAACTTCTGAAATGAATTATACAGTTTCAACTGAAAATAACTGTTCCCAAATTTGAAAAACCAGTAAGAAACAAACATCATAGATCACGTTTAGCACAATCAGAATCTCGAGTAAAAAAAAAAATTATTAATAAAAAACTTTCTGCTTTCAAACACTAACAAAATGTTCTGCTTGCTGAAACAGTCAATAAAATTAGTTTTTAGAAAAGTTTATTTTAAACAAACATTTATCTAAAGTTATTTTTCCTGAAAAGTGCTTTTCGAACCTTCTTTGATCTTTGAATAATTCAAGTTTAAATATATTACGAGGTTTTTATTTAAATGTACAATAATTAAGGCCTTTATTACTCATCAGTTTCGAAGTTATTTTGATTTCACTCTTAAATACTATTTTGCGACCAATTATTCACACTTTTCGATACTTAACTCCTGACAAAGATTCTAAAATTTCATACTAAAGGCAATCATCACACTTTTCATTGTTCTTTAATTATTTATCAAGAATAGTTTAAATAGTCCGCGTTCAAAACTGAAGTTACTAAATTATTATTTTTTTAAATTTGTAATATTTATTTTGTTTCACAAAACACGGCTAAGATTCTACACGGCGGAAAAAGTTCTGGTAAAATTGTTGTACTGTATAGTAATGACATTCCTGGTAAAGAAAAGCAATAATTCTGGTCCATAAAGCCAAAATATACAGTATTTGAATCATTCATTTGATAATTTTTTCGTTAAATATTAACGGTTTACCGGAAATTCTTGTTTTTAAAATTACATTACTAACTACCACACATTTAGTAGAAATTGCAAAACTTTAAAGGAAATTTAACCGAATAACTTTTTTATACCATACTCCAAGGTATTATGATAAAACTACCAAATTTTTTAGGTATTATAAAATCTTATTTTTTATTTTACCGAAATCATTACCAAAGTGCTTCGGTTAAAAGTTACCGAGCTTTTTGGTTTTCTTATAGAGACAGAAACACAGTATGTTTTAACATATTCTGCTAATTTTGACCATACTGTTTTTTCTCAAAGAAGGTTCTTGGTTTTTTGTAATTGAAAATCATTAATAATTCAACATTGAAACTTGGTTTCTTTTGTGCGTACGTGTGAGACCTACAGTCCAGAATTAGAAAATATACATAAAAATGAAAAAAATTTATAATTATTTTGTATTTAATTACAATACGTATAATTAATTTGCAAAAAATCACTTAACAACATAAAAATACAAAAATTTTTTAAAAATCATTTTTATATTTTCGGAAGTGATGCAAGAAATTGTGTAATGAACTAAATACAAAAAATCCAAAGTCCGACGAGTAAAGTTTCTTCCTTTTCTTGTAGCGTAAGACGCAAAAATGTAAAATATCTTCTTTTTTTAAAAGTAATAATGAAAAATGAAATTCACTCACATAAGTAGGTCACGTTCCGCATCCTTTTACTTCCCTTTTACAATCGAACAAATATTTAAAATATTTATATTTTTCTGGTAAAATTGTATCTATTTCCTGGAATTTCTATCTGATATTCTCTCACTAGTTAAGATACAAAATATTCGACTTATTTACTTTTTATTCGTTTCTAAACATCCTTTCAAAATTCTAATGCACGAAATAAGAAACATGATTCAAGAGATGAAGTACCTCTTTGAAACATAAACTATTCAAATAGAGAATTTTATAAGAATTTCGAACGGAAAATGCGGAACTATTTGATTGAACTCGAACTGAAACGTGTTTCTAGCTTTCAACGTGTTTTCAGTTTTTGTTTTAGAACTCGGCTGAAGCTAAGAAAATTTTTTAAATATTTCATGCTTGAAAACTGAGGAATTGGTTTATTTTGTTTATGTTTCTCTTTTCAGAGGAAAAATACTTTATTAAATTTATTTAAATTTTCCGAGTTTGCCGTAAAATGACCTAAAATAAAACTTTCTTTTTTCTTTTTCATTTGCATAGAATTGTATGAATAAAAAAATACAATATTTATACTGATTTGATTTCTTTTCCTCGATCTAAGCTTTATGTACATAAACAAACAAACATAGGATGTCGAATCTAGTAACAAAAGCAAAATGCATGTTTGTTTTTTTAAAAAAAAGTTCAGAGACATTGACGAAAAAAACAGTTTTATCTTCAAGCTGCAATTGCTTTTAAGTAGGTATAAAAACTTGAATTTCCTTTAGCACCGTTCACGAGAGTTACATCATCAACTCATAAGGGTCTACTTTTATCAATCTACAGAAAAATATTTGTAAATAATTGCGACAAAATTAAGACTGTGTAAGGTTTAAGATTAATATCTCACCTTAAGGAAAATACGCCTTAAAAACTTGCCTCTATGCCATGGCTCAAATAATTTTATTAAAGTTTGAACTAGAGTGATAATCATATTGCATGAGCTGCAAGCCACTTTAAATCATTTTCTCGGGATTATAATGTTTGTGTTTTTATTGCGAATCTGCTACCCTTTCTTTTTTTCGTAGAAAATGTCATGCTGTGGGTAAAAATACTTTCAAAGAAAATTCTCTCATTTTTGAAACAAAAATCTAAAAGTCTTTCTCTTGCCATGGTTTAAGGAATTTTATGAAAGTCAAAATTAGAGACATAATCATACTCGACTTCGACTTCCCTTTGATTTTAAAGACCACTTCATGTTTGTTTTTTCAAATGCTGCTCAGATTTTCAATTTTTTTCAAAGAATTCCTAGTGCCCAGACACTGACCTTAACTTTTTTGTACCTTGAGGTTCCTTCATTCTTATCGTATCTCAAGCAATTTTATAAAAATCAGAAACACAGCCGTAATTATCCTCCATAAGTTTCAAACCTTAAAAGATTTTTTTTTCTTCTCAGTTCATGCTTCGGTTAATTTCTATGGTGCCAGATTTTTCCTTTTATTTATATACACAGGGTTATTCATAATTCCCTCCGGGGTTTCGAAGCGTTATAGTAAAAAAACGAAGACGAATATGACAAAAAAGAACATATGAAATTATTCCGAAAATATTCAAGTTTTAATTTAAGCAGTTGCCGGTAGATGGCAGTAACATGCACCGCTGAAACCAGTTGTAGTAAAATGGCGTTTACAGGAGGAGGGAATTGTGAATAACCCTGTATATATATATTCCCATGNGTATATATATATATATATATATTCATGAACAATATCTAAAAGTTATATTTCCTCTCCTGTTAAAAAATTAGATAACTGATGTTTAAAAAAACTTAACTGACCTCAATGCTCTTTTGTAAAATTTAAAAAGAATAATCTCACTTATTTCCTTTTAATTGATCCGACACTTTCGCACCTTAGAATTCTTATTGTAGTTAACTCATTGTAGGCAGGTAGGTACTTTATTTACTTCGCACTAAAGCTACACAGTAGGTTATTGGGGATGGTCTGGAAAACATCCCTAAGGATGATCCGAAGATATGCCATCGCAATTTTGATCCTCTGCAGAGGAGATGTCTCCCCTGCTTTGGTAGACCGACTATCTGCGCGTAAAGTAGAGCATTTTACTGCAGAACAGTTTAACGAGGACCGATACCGCACACTCTCGGTCTCTACGCAGGCTGATAAAAGTAGTCCCCCACCCGCTTACTGGCCGCAGTCATTAATGCTTGACTTTGATATTCTTCAGGGAACCCTGTTTTTACGATCAGTCCACTGCAGGACTGTAGTTTACATGTTCATTAAAATTTTTATATTGTGTGCCCTAAATTTTTTTTAAGTAAATAAATAGCCAAAATTTAATAATTGAAATTAATGAAAAGTTAAAAATATTGTCAAGAAAATCTACAGATTAAATACATGTATTTTAAACTCATATATTTTTGTGCTTGTTAATATTTTTTAAGAAAAAATATTTAAATTTAAATTTATGAACAATTCAATCTATCTTCCTAATATTTAGCCAAATGTCCTAGCTTATTTTATCGAGCTACATAAAATCACTTGATTAAAGCTTTTATTTACTTTCCTGGCACGTAGTTAAAAAAATTTTAATTAACAGTGATATTTTGCTGCTAAAAGAAATACTATGCAAAATATTTCAGTTAAACTTAATAACTTTTGATATGAATCTCATTTATTTTCGAAAAGAAATATTTATGCATAGATGACCTGAGATCTCGGTTGGGCTTAAAGTAAACATAGTGAAAGTATTAATTGCGAAATCTTAAAGAAGGATGCAAGTGAATTTGAAAAATTGAATAGAGGAGCTTAATTTTGGTTTCTTAAAACAATGTAGAACTACATAAAAAGATATATCATTTTTTTGCAGTTCGCATGAAAATGTAATGTACCGTCAAATGATAAAGCAACTTATTCTAGAATCAACACCAATTAGATCATGCTCATGAGACAATTCTTTGGAGCGTGATTGAGGAAACAATAAATCATTTGAAAATCTTTAGCTGAAAATTAAAATAACTCGAGAAAAAGCATACAACCTTCTTTTAAACTCAGCTGAAATTTTATTTTGTAATCTGCTAACTGTGTATAATAACTTTGTTGACATGTTTTGATTTGAATCGGCTTATAAGAAGATTAATTAACCAGTTTTATAAAACAAAGCATAAATAAAATTTCGTAAACTTTTTAAGGTTTTATTAACGTTAAGAAATCTCATGAGATATTCTGATAAATCGCAATAGATTTCTTAAGCACCAGATTTTTAGTTTTATAATATGTCTTAACTAAGGTTATGTGATTTATGTAAATTTCTAAAGAATGACTTAAATTTAATGCTTATATTTCTAAAGATTCTTACAACAAGCATTCGAAATTAATTTCTATTCAATGACAAAGCCCAGTCCACTGAGACAATTTAACTGTTGTCAAAAGAAAATTCTGATAGTTCAGAATTGTATCAGTAATAAATATAGATGCATAAAATATGTAATTAACTTATAGTAAGTCTTTTTTCTGTCTCACATGAATAAGCACAATTTTGCTTTGATTTAAGCAAAAAATCTAAATTAATTCAATATATTAAAGCTTAGATTAATTTATTGAAAGGAACTTAAATTAAACAAAAAAAAAGTATAGCTTCAAAAAATTGCATTTCATTCGTAATAAAATATAATTTTCTCATTTTAATTCCCTGGAGAAATTAGTGTCTATATTTTCTATAATTTATCTTAAAATTAATTAAAAATATTTGAATTGAATTCATTTAAGAATAAGGAGTTTGTTAACAAAATATATCCAAAGATTAATTAATGCAACTTCGAAAAACACAGATGTGTAAACGCATTCGACTTTTTTTCAAATACAAGAATGCTTGAATATTTTTTTTTATCAAAACTGCAATTAACATTTATATGAAATTTTAAAATACTCACGTGTTTTTTCTAGCATTAGAAGTGATTAAACAATAATTTGTTTCAAAGTATATACGAAATATTGAAACTATATTTTCTTTAATAGATAACATTAAAATAAATAAAACTAAGGAAAGTATTAAAATATTCTATTTTCTCTCATTCATGCATAAAACGATATTAAAGTTTATTATATATTAAATTTTAGGATTGCTGGCTGCTATTGATGAAAATTAACAATTTCTTATCAACAAAAAAAATCGTTTCGATACTATTTTATTCCCTTTTTTCTTATTTCAATTAGCCTATAAAAATACTGAATCTACGGTTAAAAGTACGGGCACTTTGGTGCATCAACCGTAAAAACCATTTCACCTTGAAATCCAATTTAACCGTAAAGCCCATTTTTAAAGTAAAATATCATACCCTAATTTTTACAGTAATATTTATTAAATTCGAGTGATTCAGTGATTTTACTGTAAATATTACAGTAAAAATTATGATATATCAGATTTTTTGTTCCGTAGCATGTTCCCGCAAATATGGATTTTGCGTTAAAAAGTAATTACAAAATTTGAACACTAAAGCCAAGTGACTTCTGTTTAGTATTATTAATCTCAGTAGAAAAATACAATACCTTACTAGACTAGATATTAGCTTCAGATCTGTTAATAAATAAAAGTGAAAAATTGTACTGCTTATACAACTATACATTATAACTTCTATAAATTTAATTTTTTGGTACAATAACTCTCACTGTATAAAGACTTAAATTTTGGCCTTTTCTTTCTCTTTTCCTTAACATGAAAATCCACAATAAGATTTTGTGAGATTTCCATATTGTACTTCTGACCGCTCTGTAAATAAATTCCTATTCGACCAAACTTTTTATGCTTACCTCAAACTCTAATTTGACTGAACTATTAATGAATTTTGCGTGATTAAGATTATTTTGCATTACATAATTTTAAAAAAAATTACGATCAGCAATCTATACATGAAAAAGGTCCTTACCACTGTAGATTTTATTCAAAATCTGTAACAAGCGTTTGCAATTAAAAACTTGCAGCACCAATATAAATAACAGTGATATAGAAGTTGTTTATTTAAATAACTTAGAATAAATATTATTCGAATCAAAATAAAATTCTTTGCCTTCTTTTAGATGAAAGATTGGAGAATATGTCTTCTAATTTATTAAAAACGTTGTAATTTTGGCACGAAATTTAAAAAAGTTCTTTATGTTTTATTACAGCACAAAAGTATTCGTAAGAAGTTTAAGGTACACAAATACCTTCAGAAATAAAGTTTTTAAATTTTTATTTTAGAATTTTTTTTACTTGTATTAATACGTGCATTATCTATTAAAATATGGTATGAATAAAACAATGATTGTGAAAAAAAAAAATTTAAAATTTTGGAAGAAACTGGTAAAAAAAACAAAAGTAACCCTTTTTTAAAAATCTCATAGTTTTGTCAATTTATTTTTCAATTTCATTACTTTATAAGTACTGATAAAAACCCAACTTGAATTGACTACGTACAAGATGTAATATTATTAGATATTTTACAGCAAATATCGAAACTAAGTTGTCAAAAAAGGCCAAAATTTGCTATTAGTTTTTTTATGTAAGCTGTAAAAAATAAAAGAATAGTCTGTAGTCTATTACCTAAGTATACACTGAGTGGCCCAATTATTATGACCACCATCTCAATTCACTGTTGGACCACCTTTAGCCCGTAATACAGCTCGAATTCTCCTCGACATAGATTCTAAGAAATGTTGGTAGGTGGAATTTCACTCCATATCCGATAAGCTACACTTTTCAGTTCCGTCAGATAGGAAGGATCCAAATGTCTGATGCCCCGTTCTATCTCATCCCACAATTTCTCAATTGGATTGAGATCCAATGATTATGCGGGCCAACAAAGCAAGATAAAGTTATCATGTTCTTCGAACCATCTGACGACAATACGAGCTGTATGAGAAGGAGCATTACTCGCTGAAAGTATCCATCCCCAATAGGATACATCATTAATATAACAGGATGTATCTGAGTTGCTATAACACATTAATACCCTTGGGTATGCAGACGTTGTTCTACAGGAGTCAAAGGTTCAATGCAATGCAAGAAAACATCCCCCGATCCTTAACGTTGCCTCCATCAGCTTGAAGTGTTGTGGCAATGCAGTTGGGGCCCATGCTTCAGTGCTGTTTTTGCCATATCCAAGGCCTGATGTCTGCATCGTGTAACTGAAACCGCTGTTCATCAGATCACATAACCCTTTTCCAATCATATACTGTCCAATCCTTATGCTCCTTTGCAAACTGTAGCCGTCTGCTCTTGTTCAAGGCTGATAGCAGAGGCTTTCAAACAGGTCGTCGTCTCCCATAGTCCATACGGTGAAATGTGCGGCACATAGTTCGTTCAGAGCCGTTAGCAGTTTCTATAAGATTCCCCTTCGTCGTAATTTTACTTACAGTTATTCTTCTTTTGGACTAGACAACTCTGGCAAGTCTCCTTGAGCATTCAGTAGCCTGCGACGACCACAAGCCTGGCGTCGAGACCCGGTTTTCTGCAAGAAAGTCCACTGTCCGTAAACATTAATAACTGCTGCTGTCGAACACTTCAGAATAGCAACTGTTTTGTTGATACTGGTTTCGACGCTTCGAGAGCCTACAGTCATCCTGCTTTCAAACTCAGTTCAATCATGCTTTTTGCTCATATTTCCGTCCGTAACACAGTGCAATTGATGGTTAACTTGACTTGCGTTCCCTTTTTTTTAGCTATCTCGTCTTCTAGCGGGAACACTGTGAAACACTAGCTTATTTTGCAAAAAATTGTCCGGTGCTCATAATAATTTGTTATCACAGTATATGATTAGAAGACATTCAAGTAAACTTCAGGTTTTTCGAGCAAAAGTATTTTGCGATATAGAATTTAAAATGACGGTAAATAATTTGCTAATAAGCAACTAAAAAAAATGTATTCAGATTACATAATTTAATGAAATTATTTAATTAAAATATAATTTAAACAATTTTTTTTGGTATATTTCAGGCGAAGTTTGGAAAGTAAATTTAACGTAACATTTAATAAACCTGTTTTTTTTTATTGCACATATGAAATATCCTTAGAAATTATTTATTCTAAGTTTAATGCTTAGCACAATATTATACGTATATACAGTAATAAATATGAAATATTGCAAAATTTATCAGTTATAACTGCGGAATTGCAGGAATATTAAACATTTAATATAAATTACTGCAAATATACTTATATGCTAAAGAAGTGCTAAAAATACATTTTTGGTAACACATTATCTTATAAAAATTTTATATGTTCGACAAATTTTCATCTTAATTTCGATACTACATTAAGAAATAAGAAAAAAATAGCCTAAAACTGTTAATTTAAATTTACTGTGTAATATATTTTAGAAGTTTGTTTAAAATGGGAACATAGTTATAACATACATATAACATAGTATATACATACGTTTTAAAATATTGAATATAAAATATTGCGTTTTTCCTATAAATTCTGTTAAAAGTCATCAAAACGTGCGTTATACCATTTATTTCTATATTTGATGCGAACAATATGCAAAAAAAATGTTTCTGGTGTAGGAGATGAAAGCAATAAAACACATTTTATTCACCAAACGCAAGGGAGATTTTATGCTGCATTTGCTAAGTTACTTCAAAGAAATAAAAAGCAAAAAGGTTTTTTGTGCTTTTATATCGCAACAAAAAAGAAATCTCCTGTATATATATATATATACAGGAGATTTCTTTTATATATTTATATACATATATATATATATATAAATAAAAATCAGGGAACATTTTAACGCGCAAAAAAGTAAATAAAATATTTGTCTCCACATAACTAGGTATAAAGTATTGCAGGTTATGATCTTGAAACAAGATACATTTTAAGGTGTAATGTACTTTTTTTCTGCATGAAAGTGCGTTTTAGTGCTCCGTTGTAAAACAATCAATAAGACAGAAGTGCATAAAAAAATGTAAAGATGTCTGTAGACTCTGAAAGCATTTTTCTTTTAAAAGCATTTTGATCTTGTTGCTATATTTAAATAGAAAATGCTTTCTTCAAACATGCAATCAGATAAACGTAAAAATGAAACATATATCCAAAAGCTTTTTTATTATTCAGCATTTTTGAAAATTCCACAAGTATATTTTAAAATTGGAGGTTGGTTAGCACCATAAAATAACGGAATAGAACTGTTTTCAAACAAACTACTGAGAATATTTTCTAACAAAAAATCTATTTCTCCTTAATATTCCAATTTAATTATTTAACTTATTCCATAATAAAAATCACAAATTAATTTACGATTTATACTGTATTGCATTTATTTTTGAAAAAAAGTCTACTTATATAAATATCTATATATATATATGAGTAATCTACATATATATGAATATCTATATATATATGAGTAATTTATAATGCACTGTTAAAAATTTCGCAGAAGAAATAGTTAAATTATACATTTTTTAATTATTATTTTAACATATTCATATATAACAGTTACATAACCATAAAAATATGGTATTCAAACTGTTTTTTTCTTCCCAACGCCCACTTGTGTTATCATCCGTTAATTCAGACATATACAGGGCGATTTTGTAGACCTCTCTTACGGGGCACCATACTAGTTGAGCCAACGTCGCTCCCTCAGTAAGAACAGATAGTACAGAGGTAAGGGAAGAACATCCATGCGTTGCCCGGGATTCGAACCCAGAACCTTTCTGATGCAAGGACAGTTCCCTGCCCCCTACATAGGCCGATCGGCGTATTCAAACTGTTGATTTTGAAAATATTCATATATTGACTGTTTTCACCGAGAACAGCTAAACAACCAGAGTGTCCACGCCTACCTTAAGGAGTCAGTTTCTTGCAGCAAGAAACATAATAAAGCTGAAATAGCTAATCTGTCATTCGTATAATCGGCTGAACAAGGATTCGATTCCCAAAGTTGACACCACAATATTTCTTCCATTCTTTCAACCCATGAAATGTTATCAGTGTTCTGAAACTCCTCAACTGGTACGCTATGGACTATAAAATATTTAACTCTCATTCACACATAGATGGCAGTACCGCAGAAATTTTTTTTAAAAAAATCTGCTATCTCCCACCTCTCAAGATGGATAACACTTCCAGATAAAATAATTAAGCCATAATCTACGGTTGATTTGATAAAACAAAACTTAACTATAATCTAACTCCATTGTCCATTACTTAACAAAAAGCAGAACACAGCTTATTTCCTTAATATAGCTTATTGAATTAATATATGTTAAGAATAAAGTCCAGTTAAATTTCCTTTTTACATTTTTTAACACATGCTAGCTCTAAATGATTGCAAGGCCATACAATTTTGTGCATCCAATTTCTTAACCGTGCTGTTGTAAATGATTTCAAAGCCGTAAAGGTAAAGAATTGTTCTTAACCGTTTATTTTACGGTTAATCGGGCAGACAAACTGTTGCCGGTTTTGTGGGTAATTTTAGAATTAAAATTCTAATAATGTGTAATGAGAAGGAAAATATAATTCTTACTGGTTTCAAATGAAGTAGTTAATTTTCTTTAAGGCTTTAAGTAAATTTGGAATTTAATTATATATTAAATTACTTTTTAAGTTTCAAATTAATAGTTTTTTCAAACTTTAAAAGAAATAATTATTGGGAATACTTTATTATTCCTTATAAGTGAATATGCTTTCCATAAATAATTTAATTACCTAAAAAAAGGTTTGATTTAAAATTGTGTTTTAAATCAATAAGCTATGGATTTTATATAAAAAAAAGTTCATAAAAATTAACTATATAAGAAAATAACTGTGTGAAAATAATTCTTGATCAGAAACGTTAATAGAGGGCAGTTAGACTTTAATAAATTGATAATTTCAACAAGGATGAAGTTAGCTTTAAAATTTCAAAATCATCAAAATGTTTTAAATTTAAGACAAATAGTCAAAAATAAAAATTAATATTTAATTAAAAGCACATGTGCTTTCCTTGAAATTATTGAATCACATTTATCTCTCTAGTAAAACTTTTATTCAAATTTAATTTTTGTATAAATAATTTCTCAACGAAATTTTTTGACCAATTAAAATTTTTAAACATTCTCATAATAACATTATTTGAAAAAAGCAAAACTAATTATCAAGAAAGTAGTAAAGGTTTGTGATTTTATATGAACTGTACAGTGGGTAGTTCGGAAAGTAATTTCGTTCTTTCCGTACGAAAATGGCAAACGATTTTCTCATAATGAATATACATTTCATTGAGTTGTATATTGTCCATTTCAGTCCATTGTTTTTTGCTATCTTTCTTGCAGTAATTCCCACCTCATAAATTTTTGGTTCTTTACAGGCAAAAAAACAACAGATCCGGGTAATTTTGACCTCCTCATTTGAAATAAAGGTTTTAACGTTTCGAAATAAAGGTCTAAACATTTTTAGACGAGAAAAAATATTGTGGACAACTCATTTCTTTTCCCTGATGATGATTTCCTTCAAAAATGCATATTTTTGTTGAAGTTTGAGAAGAAAATCACAGGCGTCTAATGCGACGGCATAAATTTATTTTTCTAAGAGCATGAAAAACACATATGTACTTTTAGAATTTGTAGTTTAAAAATACTGTTCGAAACTTTAATTTCAATTTGATAATTGTTATGTATTATTGTTTATTATTAAGTCCTAAAAATATATAAAATGATCTTAAAGTCGCGGATTTCTCGGAACATCATTCAATACTTATTTTTCATTACGGTAAATATGAACTGTATTTTTTGTTCAAAAAATGTGCGATCAAAATATGCAAAATATTCCAAAAAATCCTAATTAAAAGCACAGTGGTATGTAAAGCAATGACAAAATTATAAACTGAAAATTCCTAGAATAAAAAACGGTCACATAGATTTTGAACCAGCAAAAAATACATACACTCTTCCATTGTGCCCCTGGGACACTGAATCTGATATTTTTTTATACGTCTTGCAAAAAAAAAGCTTTTTTTTTCTGGGATAAGGAACTGAATAACTTAGAAAAATTCAGATGAAATCAATAACAGTTTAGAAAGCCATGTGTAAAGAAGAGAAACATTTATGGTTCTGGTTTCAGGGAGTTATGGTTCTTACTCATTTCAATGAGCAGTAGGATCTGGAGACTAAGAAATCTCAGAAAGGCAATGAAATAGAAACGGCGAAGTAAACTTTCTCTTGGAGTAAGCCTAATGCACAACAAAGTTGTTGCACATTCTATCATGGCAATAAAGAAACTATTCTTGAAATTAAGAAATTCCGACGCACCAAAACTTAAGGCCAGACCCGTTCTGTTGCGACTAAAACATGCCCGTAATCCGCACGTGCTAAATCACTATAAGTAAAAAAATTTTAAACGTACGATAAAGTTGCGCATACTCAACTAGTTTGAAAGTCGGTCAATTATTAGCGAATATGTTACGGATCCAGTATTAAAATGGAGCAAATTTCCAAGCAAATAGAAAAAAACTAAAAAAATTATAAAATAACCTCTGGCATGTTGTTTCTTGAATTCGTTTTATAACAATAAATGCTAGTTTCGTACTTTACTTTTCAACCTGACTTAGATTTTTAGACTCAAGAACGGTACAAAACACATAAAAAACAGACCTTAAATGAAGTGCACCAAATATACACATGGATAGCATTCGTTTTCTCATTTTACATCTATAAACCAGAATGCAATTAATTTTAATTATCAAAAGATTTCGAAATAATTTTAAAGTCTTTGCATATTTCATTGAAATTCAGAGATTGTTAAAAAAATAAAATGAAAAAGAAATTCTATAAAATCGGTATCAACTTAAAAAAAAAAACCTGGAAAGTAGCTTATTTAGCAAAATATCTACTGAAGATTCAAAAATAAATTATTCAAAAAAAAAATCAGTATTTTGCTTTTTAATGAAACTTTTAATCTTCTTGAATGTATGCATTTCGTTAAATCGGAAAATAAGAGGATTATTTTCTGAAAGAAAAGATATAAAACATGAATGCTTAAAGTAATACGCGGAAAAAAAACTGAAAATAAAAAATAGTTTGAAAAATATTTAAAATTCTTACATTAAACAAAAAAGGTCGTATCCTTTTTGAATGAGTACAGAAATATTATTTATTAAGGGACAAGATCAATTGGAAATATATCTTTAAAAGATTTTGAGAAGCAGGATTTTCATTTTTTGACGATTCTGTAATCTTAGAACTCTATTTTGTACCTTTTGACAACCGTTTTGTCACCTGATCACGTGATTTTTCAGGCGACACAGACTTTCTGTTATTTGAAAAGTCTGTTTCACCATTTATGTGTTATTACTGATCATTCTGTGAGTTAAGTTGTTTTGATTCACAACCCTCTGCAATGAGCAACAAGAGAGAACAGCGGTTAGTGTGATTGCCTGTTAAAGAGACTTTTCGGGTTCGATTCCAGGCAACGGCTAAGAATTCATTCACTAATATTATTTTAATTTTGTGTTATATTTCCTAACAAATTGTGTCACCAATAGCCCATTGTGTTGCTCTAAGGAGGCTT
Organism: Parasteatoda tepidariorum; assembly: GCF_043381705.1. NCBI lineage: Eukaryota > Metazoa > Arthropoda > Arachnida > Araneae > Theridiidae > Parasteatoda > Parasteatoda tepidariorum. Next base: position 44,439,681 of record NC_092213.1, read on the forward strand.
AAGTATCAATGGCACCTAATCAATTGTTTTAATCGATACAGTGTTTTCAATGAAATTCTTAACCTTACTGTATTAATTTTTTCACTCGTACGAAATATTTTTCGGAATGATATAGCTTCTATGATATAGTTTCTAAAATAATGATACAGCTTCTCAGCCTTATAAAAATATAATTTTTTGTGATTATCCGTAGAAAGGTTATTTTCGATTACTTTTTAAATCTAAAAGAAACATTAAAACTGCAATGATAAATGCTTAAAAAATTATAAAATGTGTCTAAAACTCCACTCATCCTTTAAACTGTCAAAATATGATAGTCATAACTGAATATAACTCGATTATTTCCTTTTTATATAACTGTAAGGAATGCCTCCATATTACTTGGAACATTTTTCTCTGTATTAAACTAGTAGATAGGAAGCTTAGTTCTTCTCGCAAATTACAGAACACTGTTAGAAATTTCTCGATAAAAATGGTTAAATAGCAATTAATTTAATTGCTATTTTACCATATTCAACCAAAAAAGTCAAATAAACATTAAAAAAAGTTCCAAACTGTTAAGTGAAAGAAAAAAGTTTATTGATTGTTTTTACATAATGCGGTTTAAAAACCAGAATTCTATCCATGCCATGTAAATTCTTACAGAGCATTTTCTTGGAAAACTATTACATAATACGATGTATCAATGCACAGAATGTCATATGGAGTTCTTATTTGATCAGTGGCATAATTCTGTAATTTCTCATTTTGAAATACAGAGCCCAAAAATCTAATTAATGAATAGTTTTTCCTATCTCCTCTGATTAGTGGTTCCCTTTGTTTACCAAAATGAAGTTGGATGTGTAGCAGCTTTCAAATAAGATAGCCTTACTTTCTTGTAAACACAATTCATTTCCATTTTTTAATAAGTGGATTTGGATCTCTATTCTAATAAATCACCATATAAGAATTTATGGTTTTGTCTCTCACTAACCTAAACAAACTTGAAAAATGTACGTAGCATTATGAATTTAATTGCTTGTTCATGCTTTTTTAACTACATTATTTTCACAAAAGCTGCGAAATTGATATTAAATATGATTTTAAAAATTCCAAATATCCTAATAATAATTTTCGCAATAAAAATTATTATTTTGTTGTTATTCAAAAAGTAGTTAAAGCAAAGGTTCTAATTTCTAGTATTACTTTAATTCTTATTTATATTAAGGTAAGATAAGAAACAAATGCATTATAAGCTGTAAAAGACTTAGGTTTTCAGTAGTTAATTCTCAAGAATCATTCTTCTACGCATATCGAAACATTCCCTAATTTTATACAATAGTGAGAAAATAATACATTTATGAAATTTTAAAAGCGGTTGTAAGACATAAATCATTTATGAACTTGTGGCGTAACTACCACTACGAAATTTAAACATCAATTCACTGGTATATAAGACATGCTAACTTGATTCAATAACGAGGTGCCTTTTGATAGACGAAGGTTGGCATGGTCGATAACTCCGCCCCCACATTGGTGACCCGGTACTTCCCACTTCAATCTGGTAACGCCTACTTCGCTGAATGATCCACATTGAACAGTTGACTTGCTGCTTGTGACTGCGACATAATCAGCCTCCTCACGCTGTTGCTACTCAGTCTCGTCTCGAGTAATCACAACGTCTGCCTGCATACTCTCGACTGCCAATGGCAACACAGGAGCGACTACGACTGTGAAGTTAATACACCTCTCACATTCAGCACTCAAAAATCCGGTGACCTTAAAACCAGCTCCTTTCACAAGTACAGCAACTAGTGGTATCCGTTCATCGAATTCTATCCCTGATAAAATTCTGGTGGGGGAGTATTTTGGCTTAACTACCACTACGAAATTTAAACATCAATTCACTGGTATGTAAGACATGCTAACTTAATTCAATGACGAGGTCCCTTTTGATAGATGAAGGTTCGCATGGTCGATAACTCCGCCCCCGCAAACTTAAAGATAAATAAATATAATACAAACAATTTACTTCCTTGAATTCACTTATTTCGGTTATATTTTATTTCTTAAGGAAAAAAAGATGTGAGATAGTAATAAATATAAAATTATAATTTTAACCTCGAGAATAATTTATTCCTTCAACGCCCTTCATGTACCTTTAAACAAGCGCAAGTATTCGCGCACATGTACCTTTAAACAAGTTTCATTGAATTCCCTGCAACATTTTGCGGGGAATATGAACTTCGAGGGATTTTATAGTGGCAAACTATTTTATAGCAACCCTAGCTTTCTGTAGTGCTTTGATATAACGCATAATAAAGTGTCCATTGACGATATAAACTCCTGTTTGTGAAAATTGCAACACCATGAAGGAATCGTCATAATTGAATGAAATTTACTACACAGTTGAGTGGTAGTAGTACAAATAAATGATTAAANAGTAAGCTAAGTAAAAGCATTGAGATCTTTTTTAAATTTGTCAGGCTTTCAGAAATACAAAAGTGTAATTTTAATTATTTTATAGGTTTCTTAAAATTATTTATGATATGACGGTATCATATTCAAGGAATATCCACATATATATTGATATGTAATTGAAAAAATATATAGAAAAGAAATAATCTATTCATCTATAAAAATATTTTTTAATTCATTTGTATTTATGCATGATACGCATAGAAATTGATTCTAACCCTCCATTTAAGGAAGAGACTAGTGGTGAATTTCACAGCACGAATAGTTCGTGAAGAAATTAAATTGTTTGATGAATATTAAAATGTCTCTTTTTTGAAGGATATCCAGCATTCACTTAGAAAATTGATACCAAACAAAACAATACCGAATAACAGAAATTTTCTCAGATTAGAATTTGAAGAGATGACGCAGTTATAGATTATATATTTCAATGTAAAATTTTATTGCTAACAGAAAAAAATGAACATTTGCATTTCTACGGTTAATGAGGAATTGATTAAGAAGAATAAAGCATAGAACTCGTTGTAATGAGGAAAATAAGGTTAATTTAATTCCCGGGGAACACTATTTCAATGCAACAAGGTTCTTCTACCAAACTTTTATGGAATAAGCGATTAACAGTTATCATGTGATCATGAAATGGTAAAATGTAAATTAAATTGAAATTAATCGAAATATTTATGTATAGAGAGATTTCAATTTAAAAATTGTTTTAATTTATATCAAGGAGCAGAAATAAATCACAAAAATTGAAATGATAATATTCTCTTGCCTAAAAAAATAAAACATCAATTTTAAGTAATTTTGAGCTTGCATTTTAAAAGCAACAAAATACCACTAAAAAGTATTCTATTATCTTTATAATACATAAAATCATTTTTCATATATTATTTATTTTTAGTGAATTTTTTAATAATTATTTCATCATTTATTTATTTTTCTATTTCATAAAATATCACAACCTAACTAATTTGAGAGGCTTTGAAAAATTATTTTATTAAGGTTTTTTAGACGTATCATTTTTTACATCAAACAAATCTATTTAAATTTTCATATGAAAATGTTTTTTCCACTGAATTCTGATATGTAATTTTCTACCAAAAACTACCACCAAAATCAATTTTAACTTTTCTATTAAGAATCAAATATGGCATTAGAAATTAAAGTGATTTTTTTCTAATGCCTTTAATTTAAATTGATGCCTATGAATTTAAATTATTGGTTTGAAAATCACGCTGTGTATAAAGAAACATGTTAAAAGCATTGAAATGAAAAATTATACCCCATCAAGCATAGATATGGCAAAAAAAGAAATCTAATTTCTTTATGACTTTTTTCATCTGGCTTAAAAAAAACTGATCTTATTAAAACTAAGAAATATTTAAAACGCTTTTTTTCAATATGTAGCGGAAAATTTAATTAATTCTGTTCAGAAAGAAGCAAGTAGCATAAGATAGATCATTCAAATAAAATATCAGTTTCTTAAAAATTAAAATTTTGTGCAATTCATTATAATGAAGTTAAATAAAAATTGCATACTTTTGAGTTTTCTTTAAAAAAATATTAATAAAACAGAATAAATGAGCTTTACTAAGTTCTTTGAAATATATTTCAGTGAGAAAAATTAAGTTAAGAAAATGACAGAAAAAATAACGTCAGATACCAATATTAATAATATTTAGTAATATTTTTAAAGAAAAAATATTCTATATATATAGCTTGCCTTTAATCAGAGATTGCTGTAATAAGATTTGAAAATAATAATTACCCAGATTACCTACTTCGTGCTTGATTGCCCCAATGAATTCACCAAGAAGATGATTGTCTACTTTAAATTCCAAGGTTCGTCTAAGGTTATGAATATGCAATGAAATTTATAACTGGGCACTAAGGTGGCCATTTTATAGCTTTTAGTTTGTTATTATAAATCAACAAATTCTCAGACATGACTGAAATTGACAATTAATTAATAGCTTAAATACATTACTTGTATAAAATTTCTTTATCGTTGAGCATTTTTAAAAGAATCGGAAAACGATTTCAATATATTGTTCGAATTATACTTTTCTTAATTTTATATACTCATAAGTATAGCTTCATGCATTAGATTTAAAAATTCATATAAAATGCAATTCGTTAAATTCTCCAGTTTAGCGATCACTTACCACAAATTCAGCCCATACCCTTCAGTAGTTATGAATTTAAGCGATTGTGTAGCAAAATTAGTGCTCAATTTTAATGAATTAAAAATTTTAAATGTGTGACAGGGTGAAGGAAATTTATTTTAGAAAAAATGCATGCGATCGTATTTTTTCATAAAATGTTTCTGAATAAACTTATGACCTACTTAATGGATATTATGTGTAAGAATTGCAGCTATATATATATATATATATATATATAATATACACCAAAGAGCCATTACATTATGGCCACCCTGGTAATAACATGTAGGACCACTTCTAGCCCTCAAAACTGCTAGCACCCGCCGTGACATTGATTCGCCAAGGTGCTGATAGGTAGTCTGAGGTATCTGGTACCAAGCGCTCACCAACTGATCCTGCAATTCCCTCACATTGTTAGGAGGTAGCGTGGCAGTACGAATTTGGTACCAGAATTAGGTACGCAAATGCTCTTGTGGATTAAGGTCAGGTGAATTTGGTGGCCAAGACGTGACTTGAAAGTCACTGGAATATTCCTCGAACGAATCCATGACGATTGGACCCTTATGACATGGTGCATTATCCTGTTGGTAAACACCATCCCCCACAGGAAAAACTGTTGCCATGAATGGGTGAACCTGGTCCGCAACAATGTTCAAGTAGCTTACAGACGTCAGGGACTGTTCTAGGAGGATTAAGGGCCCCATGAAAACATTGTTCCCGGGCGAGAAACCATGAAAACCTGGGCGAGCCCATTGTTCTAGATGGGAGATGGTCATAATGTAATGGCTCTTCGGTTTATACATATATATATATATACCCTTTTTGAAAATTCTTATTAAGTTCTCCTGATAGTTAATATATCTTACCAATAATTTCTCTTTTTTTCTCGTTGTAGTTTAATTGTTTAATTTAATTACTTTTAATGAACGTAAAAATTTACGTTCGGGTAGTAAAGCTGTATTCAGCTCTTACGTTAGTAAACAGAGCATTCTACTCAACTTACGTCATAAATACTGGAATAGTTTCAATTACGTTACTAAATGATTTCGATTAAAATTGGAAGCTATATGGAGATATTTTAGTACTAAAATATTTGTTTTTCAGTGGAAAAATACATTCAGTGGAAAGTAGGAAACTACAACTTATTTTCCCATTTTCTTTTTATTAAACTGAATGTTTGACATAGAACTACAGCTTAAAACTGCTACGAAAATTAGCCGCAATCAAAATAATTCGACATAAATAAAATAATACGGCAGAAAGAAATCGACATTCAAAATTTATTTGTTCTTTAATCAATTCTTATTGAGATAACTGGAACATTCAAGTTAAATCGATGATGCTTGTAGTCTGTAATAATATTCCTCATTACCAGAGAGTTGTAAGACACCATCAGAAATTAAGTGGTAACTTTGGAGCTAGAAAGTCATCAAACTGCGCGAAATAACAAGTGGGAAGAGTCTAAATTATGTCAGTATCACGGAGCTATAGCCAGTCTTAGATTAATGATGATGATGATACCTGTCTTCATTATTATTATGAAGTAATAAAAGATTACTAAGATAAACGTCAGCTAAGAAAATCATTAAGACTTCTGGAGAAGTAATTTCCTACACATATTAAGAGCAAAAAGACAAAAAGGAAGGGAAAATATATATTTATGAAATATAAAGAGTACATCTGAAGCTCTTGGCCAAAATGAAAGGGCAAAGCAGGCACAGAAGATGACAAAATAATACATTGGAAAATTGGATTCTCTTTCCGAATACGTTGAGAAGTTATAAAACATATGACCATACAAAGTCAGTTAAAATTATATTTCATCTTTTTATTTAGATTTTGGAAAAATACTACAATAAAGGAATCTCAAAGATTTTCTCAGGTTGTCATGGCAGCAGATATAGATCCAAAGCTTAATAAAGCTTAATGAAATAGTGAGCCATTCTGTGCTGTGATTTTTGAATACTTTCTTCGTATATTACATTCCAAGTACCCGTGCTTAATACTGGGTTCAAAAATGTAAATAATCAATAAATCAGTACTGAGCAACAATACGAAATCTTACACTGAACTGAAAAACACATTCAAATTGAAAAACACAATCAATGAACCTAAAAATAATTCCATTTCTTCTTATTATTTTTCTCTTTCCGGTGACTTTACGTTATTGTAACAAGCAAACACGTTTTCAATAGTCCATCCCATCAATATGAAGATATATTCACTAATAAACTATAGACGAAATGAACTATATTCAGTATAATTTAACATAATGCTGTTGCTCAAAGCCAAATCATGATAGTAAGAATAAGCAATTTTCTCTCGAGTTGGTCTAGAAATCTTTTTTTGACACTATCTAGTATATCAAACCTGCATCAATTACCAATATACCTGTTGCCCCTATTACTAAAATTAAGCATCATTAGCGTCAATTATAGTATGGAGATTTTTTGAGTTTATCCTGAATGAATTACAACCTTTTTAGTCAATGGCTTTTTTTTTATTTAATTAGTACCTTTCACCAAAATTAAAGTACTTGTGGGGAGGGAAGTTACAGACCATGTCAACCGTCATCTATGAAAAGGTACCCCATCATAGAATCGAGTTAACACGTCTTATATACTAGTGCAGGGATGGGCAAACTTTTTTGGTCAAGGGCAAAAAATCGAGTAAAAATAGTTTGGTGGGCCGAGTAAAATCTTCTAAAATAAAAAAAAAGGTTATACAAGTTTTAATTTAAATAGTTAATGAGATGAATGAAATTGCAATTTCATTTTTAAAAGTTTCTTATATTGAGGTTCAAAGTGAGATGTGCTTATTTTAAGGAACGAGGCTAAATGCTTGTCTATTAGTCTACTTCTGATGTGATTGTTTCANTATTATCCACAAATTCAACTAGATCAATCTACTAAAATCTGGCAAAAAAATTCCCTGTGTTTTCCCTGTACATATTCCACACAATATATTAAGAGGAAATACACAATCACTGTTTGACTATATTAGTTTAGCTATATCAGTTTTAATTGTTAGAAAAAGTTAAAGAAATAAGGAACAGCTTAACATACTTTAAACAAATAATGTAAATGAAATAGTTCAGTAAAGCTGAAATATCTTCCTTAAATATCCCATTAATTGCACTTTGAGTGGTCACCACTTTTAAAAGACGAAAATAAGAAATAAAATTCCCTGCGTTATCCCTGTTATTTTTAAATTCCCTGTATTTTCCCTGTGGAATGTCAAACCTGTTTAAGACAATAGAGTCATCTCATATAATAAGTGTTTTTCCCCAAAATAATTAAGATTTTTGAGACTTAAATATTGCTATTGGGTAATATATTTTAATATTGTCATAAAAAGTTTTAGGCAACAGGGATTTTCAGACCTGGTATCGACAATGTCAAACTTCATCTATGAAAAGGTACCCCAATTTAGAATTGAGTTAACACGCCTTATATACTAGTGAATTGGAATTGTATTTTTGTAGTGGTAGATACCCTACAGTACTCCCCCATCAGAATTATATCTGTGATAGAATTCGTTGAATGGATACCAGTAGCTGATTCATTGCTGTTTTGTGAGAAGCCGGGAGAGCTGTATTAAGATCACCGTATTTTTTTAGTGCTGAATGTGAGAAGTGTATTAACTTCTCGATCGTAGTCGCTCCTGTGTTGCCGTTGTGTATGATCGAGACGAGACTGAGTAGCAACAGCGTGAGGAGTTGCAGTCACAAGTAGCAAGTCAACTGTTCAATGTGGACCATCCATCGAAGTAGGCGTTACCAGATCGAAGTGGGAGTTACTGTCAAGGTAGGCGTGTCCGTATCACGTCCGGGTCACCAATGTGGGAAGGGAGGTTACAGACCATGTCAACCGTCATTTATGAAAAGGTACCCCATCATAGAATCGAGATATATATACTAGTCTTATATACTAGTGAATTGGAATTGTATTTTTGTAGTGTTAGATACTCTACATGCTTATTACCGGAATTTTGCTGTTTTGTTTTTTATTAATATGGCTAATTCTTAACCAATGAGAACTAAACGTCCCTCCCTAATGATTGAATTGAAATCTTTTGAATGAGTTTTAGAATCGCAGCTAAATTTGTCCTTGCTGCTGCTGTCCAAATTTCAGAATGATATAATAAACGGTACTGGAGTTAAGAAAGAAACACACAAACACTTCATTTTACTATTATAGATGATTTATAAATATAAAAAGGAGTCATAATAATACAGTAAACCAAAAAATCATACTCTTTTGGAAATCTTGGCAAATACTGTAAAATACCGTACCGAGAAATTGCATGACTTGTTCGGTTGAGTAGTTGATTTGTTGGGTAAATAGTGGACTTGCAACTGATGAGTTCTGGGCTGTAACGCTCCAACAATACGAGCGTAGAGAAGCACAGCAAATATCTATAACGGGAATACTTTCAATACTAAATTAGTACTTCCGTTTTTGTAAGCTGTTTTTCATAAAATCATATTCTAATTTTCATCGGAAATATTTTTCTGTAACAAATTAAAGTTTAAAAATAAACTCAATTAAAAACACTACAATTAATTAAAAAATATTTAATTTGCATTGATGAAAATTTTCTATAATAGTATTAATATCTATGATTTACTTTGAAATGTGACTTGGCCACATTTAGGTTTTTTTTTTCTTTTTCTAAATAAAACTATATTCTACACTTTTTACCGATAATCCTATCCATAATATTTATTCGTATATTATTATATTGTTACATTATATAATTATTTTTATGTTTACCTTTGAAACACGTTTTGGTAGCATTTTATTTTTTTTAAATTTTTTTAATAAAACTATACTCTTATTTTTGCAGATAATGTTTTTCGTTAATATTTCCTATCCGTTATATTTATTGTTATAATATTATCTTGTTATGTTATATAAAAATTTTAATGTTTAATTTTGAAGCTTGTTTTTGTCACCTTTTCTTCTGAAATTTTAAGTATATATTATTATGAAACTATGCGCAAATTCTTACAGTTAACATTTTTTGTTAATATTCCCTGCCCGTTATATTTATTGTTATATTATATTAATAATATTTTCTTTCTCTTTTCTGAAATATATTAAAATAAAAACTTAAACTTACGATATTGCGTTAACTTTTATTCTAAAATTCTTAAAGTGACGTTAATTTAACCAAGAAAATCTTTAAGCTTAAATTCTTGAATTTACATTACCGCAAGTACTCGAACGTATCAATTCCGCAGTAAACATTTAAAGAATGTAGCTAATTGTAAATTCTTGATGGGGCGAATCTTTTTATTTGATTTAAGGTAATTTTTCTCTTACGATAAATGGCAACGCAAGACTTTCGAAAAATGAATGAAGTCATTAAGCTTAAGCCTTAAATTCTTTTCTGGCTAGTCAAGATTGATTGCCTTGGATAAATGGTAAAACCTTGATTCATGGTAGAATTCTTAAGAATTCACTTATAACTGATAAAAGTAAAGTTCTTTGTTTTAATTTAACTTCTCTGTCATCTGGAATCTTTTTCAACATTTTATATTATTAATTCTTCAATAATTGAGTATTTTATAAGTTTAATTCTGCTAAATACCCCCAGTAAAATTGTTCTTTTAAGGAAAATAAAAATAAATGTTAAATTCTTCATATAAATTTGCACTCCAAAAAAACTAAAAAAAATTTATATTGAATATTTACAGTAAAGTGTAGCCTCTATTATATTATTGGCATTTTACAGCAACTTGCATAAGAAAAGTACCCAAGTCAAAATTCTAGATGAGTACATGAAACAATTTTGATGGTTTTTGTTGGTTTCGATGTGATTCACGATGATCCAACATCATTTGATGGTCACCATCATTCAACATTTTCCATTATGTGTTAATGGTGTTTGTCATGCAAACAAACTTCCTCCAATGCTTTAATACTATGATGGTTAACCATCAAGAGAAATTTGATTCTCGTGACCTAATAATCCATGCTAATCCTTGATGGACCATCATGGTTCCAACTATACATTTTATTATGTTATATTGGGGATTCTTGCTGGTTTTCAGGAATATACCACCAAAATATTTTTTTTTTAATATTGTTCGATCATAAATCAGTCCGAATTATTCTTACTTCAGGGATAGTGGTCACTCATAATCGTTCCAACATGTGATTTCTAGTATATTATGGAAATTCGTGATGGTCTATAATTGTGCAATAGTGCGTTTCCATGAGGCTTTAATGGAGATTCTTTTTGGTTCAGCAGGAATGCACCATCAAAACCATTTGGTTTTTTTTTATGTTGGCCCATCATAAATGAGTCCGAATTCCTACATTGGGCTGATGGTGACTTATGATCGTTCCAATATTTGATTTCAAAGAAACTATGAAGAAAATTTCTGATCGTTCAGCATGAACTGTCCATTTAAACAAATTGCTATTCTTATGTTGAACCATCATGAATCAATCCGAATTCTACATTAGGATGATGGTTGCTTATGTAGGTTACCATCAAAAAATATAATGTTTCATGATAGATTTGTTGATGGTTACCATCAATGTTATGTTGGTCCACCAAGGAAGAACCATCAAAAATTTTGACTTGGATAGTCAAGTTAAATTAGGACAGAGGGCATGTTAGTGTTCCTTTCATCTACGACGTTGTCATGATTGTTTCTATCACATTTCATATGAATTTCTGATTTTACAACCATTTATTCTTTGTGGATGAAAGAGGGGAGGGATTAGTGCCTATATTCTAGGACACCTATTCTAGGAAATGGGTATCCTAAAATCGTGTCCTGGTTGCATTTTAGTTTTAAGCTGGATACAAGGTTACGGTTTAATGGTTGCAAGCTGAAAACTAGATTGTTAAGCTATACTTGCACCAGATAAAGATTTTTTATCTAAGCAGGATTTGTATCTACGATTCAAGAAAAACTCAACTTTAAAGACTAGATTTTTAAAAAAATAATAAAATTTTATTTAGTTCGAAAGGATATTCAATTATCTGTGGCATTTCAAAAAGACTAAAGTCGTAGTAAACTGAATGACTAAATTAAAAATTCAAAATATTTCTCAATTTTGAAGTATAGATTTATTAATATAGAAATTATATGGAATAATGTCTCATCTTACATATCTTTAATGTCATAAATACAGTTTGCATGAACAATTTTGTTAAAAATTAACTTAAATAGATTCAACTTTCAGAACTAAACTTTAAAAAACTTAACATATTTTGCAAATTTAAAAGGATTTTCAATTATCTTTTGACATTTCAGAAAGTTAATGCAGCGAGCAGGAAGAATGCTAAATTACAAATTTAAAATATTAGTCAGTTTTAAAATACACGTATTATTATGATAATTTTATGCAATTCAATTTTAACAATTTAGCTCAAAATAGCTTATTATATAAATTTATATGGATATTTCTCACATAGAAAATATTGATAACTAACAAAAACATGCAAGATAAATATCTTCAATTAAAATAAAAGTATCCCCGCTTCCAATACTTTAAACTTTATATTTACGTTTGTTTCTTTCATTTCTTTTATTGTTCTTTTGAAACTTAAAGAAAATATTTTCAGTGAATATTAAGAAACTTTTTTTAGAAACTTCAAAACTTTGAGTGAATTAATTCTGTTCCAAGTAAACAAATTGTTGTCTTACTGAGTTTGCTAAGTGTCTACATTCTCTGAATACGAATGACAAGCAAATGAGGCAAGTTTTTTGCCTCTAATTTCTCCCTTAGGCACTACTGAAGCTATTTTTTTTATTCACAATTTATTTTTGTTATTTACATTCTTTCTACTACAAAAAAAATGTCAAAGCTGAAACTGTTTAAAACTTTTACTTATATTTTTGATTTGTTTAAGCTTTACAACAAACATTTACAAAAGTCTTGCGAAGAATATTCCAATTACATTCTTAGAAAATAAATTTATCTTTTCCTCTTCTTTTGGAAATATTTATTCTGACATGTTTATTTTCATAGATCAACATGGCCTGGTATTTTGAAACAACATGGTTGTTAGAGATATTTACTGATTCGAAAGGGTTTTCAAAATATTTTAACGATGTCAAGCAAATAGATTTCATGTTGTATTATATTGCGTTACATGTTTATATTTTAGCTCTGTATATTTTAAATCTGTTTTGTTCTTCAAGATTGATTAAAATTTTGAAGATTAAAACTTTAAGTCTTGGAAAATTAAAAAAAACGTATATTTATTTAATTCTTATTTATCGGCATTAGAATATTTAAGCTTTATTTTTACTAGCTCTTTAGAAATTAAATAAAGTGGATTATTTAAAAAAACATTATTTTCAGCTTTAAAAGAACAAATGTATAAACAATGATTCTATTGATTGCAGTCAACTGAGGCGGCTTTGATCAACAATGTCAACATATATTTTTAATTAAAAATACTTATATTTCTGAATGAGTTGAAGATATGTATTTAAAATCTATTTTTAGTAGAGTGAGGACTTGTAGAGTCGATTTATCATGGTTAAATATATCTCCTTTCTCTGTAAGTTAAGCGGGTAGTGTTACCTAGACAACCAAAGTAACTTTGCCCTCCAGATTTTTTTCTGTTTAAATTTTCAAATAATGATTTTATTGATTGCAGTCAACTGGAACAGCTTTGATCAACAGTGTCAACTCATATTTTTAATTAAAAATACGTAAACTTCTCCATGAGTTGAAGATAAAATCTATGTTTAAGAGAAAGAGGGCTTATAGAGTGGATTTATGATGGTTAAATATATTTCCTTTCTCTGTAAGTAAAGTGGGTAGTGTTACCTAGACAACCAGAGTAACTTTTGCCCTCCAGATTTTTTTATATTGAAAACTACCACTAAAGTTAACATCTCAAAAATATAAAATTTTCAAAGTAAAATTTAAAAAGAATTTAGTACAGTTTAAGAAAATTTTATTATTATAATTACTTTAAAAAGTACATATATGCAAAGCATTCATTAGATTGCTAAATTCTCTTCAAAAAATTTTAGTAAATAATTATCAGCAAAAATAATGAAAAACTAAAAATGAATATAAATTTTGTTTTCTAATCAAACTTAACCTGCATCTTAGTCGTAAAAACTCTTCAAGAGGACATCTGTTGAGTCAATTCCTTGAAGATAGAGCTTTAAAACAGCGCGGATCAAAGAAAGGCTCCAGTCATAAACGTTTGTAGGAAAAGTTAAAATTTTTCTCTGTATTTGGTTCACAATTAGGAAATTTACGAATTCTCATAATCACAATTGTTATTTAGTTTTCATCGAAACAAATAACCATAGTTACAAATTCTCTACCGGAAAGGAATTTGAAGGTTTTTACACTAGAAATTCCACTGCCGCTAAGTTACATACAAGTTCAAGGATCTGAAATTAAACAAAATAATCAATTTGAGTATTTTGTTCCGTTTCTACCACCCTTTCTTTATCAGAACTTTTTTAGCCATGACTAGAAATTTCAATTTACTTCTCTAGTCAGTGTCAGACTGTAAAAAATTTTTCTGTACAAGCATTAGATGGGATAATTTAGATATCAATTGATTGTCCATTAATGGATCAGTTACTGCTGCCTTCGGTGGTAGGTACTGAAATGCAGATAACAATTATAATTAGAAAGTGGATCTGTAATACCATCCGAATTCATTGTTGAAGAATTCTAAATTTTGTATGAAAGATCACTAAATTTAAAGTTGATACTGAATCGTGTTATAGTACATACTTAAAAGGTTAAAATCTTAGCACTAATTATTGACATAGCTTGCAACAAGATCAGGTGTTTTTACTACATTCCTGGGTGGCAACAGACCAGAGAATGTTCTGTTGTCCTTTTTTTTGTCGTATGCCTGTTTAGGCAGTGGGGGCGCGATTGTTTCTGTTTTTCAGTGGCGCCCTCTATGGCTAGGAATTCGACTTCTGTCACGCCATTCACACAACCTCAACCCGTTTATAGGACTGGTCACATTCACACACAAAGGAGAAAGGACATAGAACACAGAGAGAGAGAGAGAGAGAAAGAAACATCCATGCCTTGCCCGGAATTCAAACCCAAGACCTTTCTTATGGAAGGACAGTTTCCTGCCCCCTACATAGGCCGGCCGGCTTCTGTTGTCCTTTTTGAGCAATACATAAATTCTGTTAAAATAAAGGTAAATGTGGCTTTATTTCTGCTTCAAGTCAATGGAAGAAGTGTGTATTTGTGATATAGTCAATGGAAGAAGACACCAGCTACTAATCAACATTATTTCTAAATATACGATATTTTCATGTTTCTACAATTTCTACTGAATATTTTTAAAGTGTCCTTATCGTTTGTTACTCTGTGAAGAGTGGAAAAGTCGCTACAATTTTTTTCTGAATCATATCGTATAAACTCTTTAAAATAAATAGACAAATTAACCCCGGTGAACGGTGTAATATTTATATCACAATGCCATTTCTTTTACACGTGATACAAGCGCGCTTAAATATTTTACATTGAAAAAGAAACACGAGGCTTACATTTTGATCCGTAGAAAAATACGAGTTTCTTAAAAAAAATTAAAGAAATGTTATAGAAAAGAAGAGGAAGTCAGTGCACCAAAAATGATGCACTGCTTTGATCTACCGAAAAGACAACGATGGAACAGAAAGATAGCAAACTTTAAAGGCAATACATATATATATATATATAGAGAGAGAGAGAAATCATTCGCAAAAGGGAGGGACAAATCTATGAGGCCTATCACTAAAACACATGTACAAAAAATATATCTTTGAAATGTCTTGCACACTATCAAACAAGCTTTTATTCTGTTTACAGCAGAAAAAAATAGTTCAAGAATAAAAATTTAAAACGTCGGGAGTAAGTTGTCACCTTTTTTTCCGATTGATAAAGGAAAAATATTATAAACTTTCAATCTGATGGGTCAGGCATAGTTAAATATAGTACTTTTCGCAACACTTTTATTTTTTGGGATAGGCTATGGAATTCACTAGCTTTTGTCTCTTTCTCTCTCGCTTGCCTGTTAAGGCAGGTTGTTCTGGTTCTTTTGTTTTCCAGTGGCACCATCTATGGCCAAGAATTCGATTTCTGTCACACCCATGAGTCACATCCGTTTATAGGGTGGGCCCATTTATACGTCCATTCAATCATCCACAGATCGTAATTTTGACCTAAACTAGAGAACCTTCAAATTCCAATTCAGTACCCCCAGAGGTATTGATTTGTTATGGGAACAAGGAGCGAATCGTCAGATTTAACGTGCATCAGTCACCATTTACTACACGGGGAGTCTTCGGACGGCGGGGTTCGAACCCACGAACTCTTAGACATGGGTCCAGTGCCCTACCGACCAGGCTATCCCAGTCCAGTAGCTTTTGTGTGATTGGATAGTGAATCCAGATACTTATATGTGATGGCAGGTATGAAAATTAAACTATTTCTGCAGATTTTGTTCAATTTATAGGATCTTGCAACATGGAACACTTCAATTAATAACTTCAATTAAAATTAACATTAAATAAGCTTCGTTAGATTTTGGAATTGAAAAGTTTTTTTAACTGATGAAAATAATCAGACATAAAGAAATAACAGAATAAGAAAAAGAAGAAAACTACTTTTTGTGCGATGTGTTGTTGTTTTCAAACAACAGAACCAAAGATAATTAGATTGACACTATCGACGTTCTTTAGGACAGTAATTCTCCAAAATTAGGATCATTAATTATATCTGCTAAGTAGCATTGCTTCGTACTAATTTTCTTTTATTACCCTTCTTCTACTAATGGCCAAGTGAAGATTTGATAAAGGAATATAATCTGACATCCTTTCTTTTGATAGATCATGAAAGTTTAGATTAAATAATAATCAATTTATTCGAGACATTCAAAAAACAGATTTTTAGCTTTTCAAAAAACTTTTAAACTATTTCCTAAAAAATATGTTTAAAATAAATTACAAGTGAAAAAAGCATTTTTAAAAATATCTCTATATTTCTCTATATCTGTATAAAATCTTTATATTTACTCAGAAGAAAGCGAAATTATGAAATTGTTGCCATTTTTATTTGTGATTGATATGCTGTCAGTAGAGCTTAAAATATTACATCTTCCACGTTAAAAAAAAGTAAGTTTCTTAAACAATAATTTTTCAACAAATGAAACTTTTAACAACTCTTTTAACAGTTTAAACTATTTTTAATTTACATGCAATATAAGTGTAACATTTTCATCGTTATCGCTTACATTTCATCCATTAAAATCATTCTTTTAATAAGACTTAGTATCTTTGAAAATTGAGAAAAAATTGGTTCCCTAAAAGTCAACAGTTTTTAAATATTAAATGCATAAAATGTTCTTATTCAGGGCTTGAAGAATGGAATTTTAATGATTTCTAGTTTGTTAGTCGTCATTTTTAACGCTCTTTCTGATTTAATGAATGCAAAAGCCTTAAAATGAGGACATTTTTAAAGCGAGGAAACAAGTTCTGTAGCTAATTTACATTAATTGCGAAAGAAGATATAAAGTAAAAAATATTTTTGAACTATCACAGTAGCTCGTTCCTTCTAAAATATCTTTTTCTAGTAATTTGAATGAAATTATTTTTCGAGCTCATCTAAAATTGATCAATATTGGCTCAGTTTCTAGAAAAATAATATATATTTAAAAAAAAGCTTTTTCAAGATCGATCATTTTTTTTATTACTTTAATAAGGAATCATTAAAACCACAGAAGCGATGTGATATATTTCTTAACAATTTTTTGGTGGCTTCTAAAATCAAAACATTTGTGAGCATTTTCCTCTCGGATAAATTTTAACAAATTTATGTACTTTAACAAGTTTTTAAATTTTGGTGGAAACAAACTCAATTTGTTAGAAAACTAGCAAAGGAGTACTACTAGTGGTTACTAAGTAATTGTTGGGCCCATGTCGAGGAGGTCGTGGGTTCGATCCCCGCCGGAGACTCCCCCGTGTAGTAAATCGTGACTGGTGCTCGTTTAATCTGTCAGGTCACAAAGTCCTCCATGCTCCCATAAAAATGTATACCTCTGGGGGTACTGAATTGGAGATTGATCGTTCTCCGGTTCGGGTCAAAATTACGATCTGAGGATGAATGAATAGATGTATGAGGGGATCCACCCTGTAAACGGGTTGTGAGGTGTGTGTGGCTAAAGTCTTATTCTTGGCCGTCGATAGCACAACTGAAAAACAAGAAACGTGCCCTCTGCCTTAAAATTCGCTTGGCTTCATCAAGCAGGCTTGCTGGTATTGGCAAGTGGCATTAGAAACAACAACTAAGTAAGTGTTACTATCACTGAAATCTAAGTTTATGTCCATAACACTTTTAAACGAGAAATAAGTTTGGAACATTTTTAAGAAATAGAAGATACATTAAGTAATGGCATCTCTAATATTAAAAAAAAAAACTAAATGTTGATGAATAAAACCAAAATAAGCGGAAACGGTTTACCAGAAATTCCAGATTTCTTATTATCAGAATTATAGTTCTTATTATCAGAAATTCAATGAAAAATAGAAGACTGAAAACTAATTTTTTTTTCTGAAAGTGTTGTTTTCAGGCAATTTTTATAACGCATTGTGTCAAAATTATTAAATATTGCCACATTTACTAAATTTTATTACATATCATAAAACCATATTTTATTGCTGCTTTTACCAAAATCATTAACAAAGTGCTTCTATAAAAATAAAAACTAGCTTTTTGATGAAAGCTTTTTGGTGTTCCTGTTGATCCAGAAACACGGTAAATGTTACCCTATTCAGATAAATGTGACCATACATTTTTTTTCTCAGTGCGAAAATTCTTTTTTCTCATGTAAGAGTAACAACATCTTCTTGAAGAATGATATTCAGTGAAAATGATTTCGAATGTGCGCAAACATATACTCTTTATACTCACCTGCTTAGAACTTCTGTAATTTCTATCTGATTTCATTAAAATTTAATAGTATATAGTTTTTGTCAAACGCTGTAATATTTTGTTTTTAATGATTCTGACTTCAAAACTAATTTTTATTAATAATCTGCCCACCAGTTCTTCGTTTGGTGTTTTTCGTTCAAAATATATTTAGATTTACTTTTATATTAGTTTGAAAACTGAGATAATCATCGCTGAGTTTATATAAAAATATGAAATCTTATGATACAATGTTGGAAAATGAAGCTTTTCATTGTTTTATAAACATTCCTTTATGATAAAAAGTTAGCATTCCGTAATAAATGGGTGATATCTTGTAATAACAACCTCGTTCTTTTTCCACATCTCTCGGATAAAATTGAAAAAAACGCTTTTCTTTCTCTTTCTGTAGAAAATATATTCTGTAGAAAAGTAAATAATCTTTAAAATAACGAATATTTTTATAAAATTTCTTAACGATAATAATCAAAAGTTGCATCTTAACAAACTAAAATGTATCTTATTGCTTTCCGCATCAAATGTTTACACTTGGCAATAGCCAATTAAATTTGCTTTCTCCAACAAATAAGAAATAAAAATGTAGTTTCTTTGGACTTAGTTTTCGCTTGATTAATCCGTGTATTCACTTATTTATTTGATTCAGATAGAGCTTTTTCTAAAGGACTAATTTATTTCGCTTTTTATAATGTGATTTGAAGTTTTATTTGATTGTAATTAGTTATTTAGGGAAAAAATACAGATACATTTATTTTATTTTATTTATTTATAGTCTTTAATTGAATTGAATTTGAAATGAATTTTATTTCCTTCTTCCTCGAAACTAATTTTCGATTGCCCACTGATTATGGTAAAATAACAGGCAGTAGTCTACCCAAGAAATTAACCATGAAATTTTTTATAAGGGACAATTCTCTGTCTTTTCGGTTCTTAAACAGAGAATAAAAAAATTATACGGTTTCGTAACAATTTACAACTAACATGGTTTCGAAACCGGAAAGTTGAAATTTAATTGAAGGTAGGTTATTTTAAAGAATGAATATTGGAATTTGGTTGTGATTGAGTAGTGTTTTGTCAAATGAATTCATGGCTCAATTAGCTTATCTAGCTGTGTCATCTCTCCATGTGTTGTAGGAATTTAAGAAATATTGTGATGTCATCGCTCCCTGAGATTCAAACCCCCGTTCAGCCAGTCATGGAATTGACAGATTAGCCCGTTCAACAATGCAGTTGCATGAAACTAGATGGCTTCATAATATTAGCCTAGTTAACTTGATTAAAAATGTTGTTGAATCTCCTTGGTAAGGACAGTCAATTAACGGTTTTCTCCCTGTTAATAGTTTGAATACCGTCGTTATTAAGGTTACTTGACTGTATTGGTTGAATATGGTAAAATAATAATTAAATCAATTGTTATTTATATATCTTTTACGATACATTTCTAACTGGGTCTGGGATAAACAAAATAGAATTTGTCATAGTTTTGCTCCCTTTTGGCAGTAACCACGCTACAGAATAATATAGTTTTGTAATAAATAAACAAGCATTGAACAAAATTTTTTAAAAATTTTTATTGATTTTTTTAATTATTATATTTTTGATTATAAATGTTTGCAACTACAAAACTTTTACTTCCCATGTAATTTCTTGCTTTGTCCAATAAAACTTTTATCAAAGCAAGTAATTTGAAAAGTAATTCAATCTATTTTAATCAAGAAACGTGGTAGTATGACTGTAATGTGATTATGACTAACTTGTAATTCCTAATTAGTTCTTTTTTGAAATTTGCGATAAGTTCCTGTTTGCAATTTAAGAATATTAAACAAAAAAGATGATATTCTGGTTGTTTAACCGCATTCGGTGAAAACTGTAGATACAAAATTTTAATTACAGTCTACAATTTGAATGCCACTTCAGTTATGGTTCTTTAACTGTTTTGTTTGAATATGGTAAAATAACAAATAAATAAAATGTTATTTAACCATTTTTCCAAAAACTTTCTAACAATGAATAATCAAAAATTTCTAAGATATATTAAAGTAAAGCATATTTCTTTTTTTTTCGTAAATTTCAGCTTTTAAAGTTTGTTTTTTATACCATTGAAACTGCATTTTACTAATAAGTCTAATCGTTAGTTAAATATTTATTTTAAATAATGCCTAAATTAAGTACATAAATGATTTATAATTTTCTCATCCCAATGACGAATAAGAACTAAAAAAATTATGAGAAAAAAAACATGAAAATGGATGAAAATAGAGGGAAAAATAGATTACATAAATGAAAAAATTGATGGAAAATTTCATTTCAGTATCAAGATTGAGAAAAACTTTAAAAAAGTATTTCAACTTGTTCAAAAAAATTAAATTTATTTTCAATACTATTTATAATAATCAAAAGACTCTTAATAAGGAATCGATAAATAATTACAATGAATTTATTTCTTTAATAGATAAGTAAATTATCAAGAATTTTTTTTCTTAGAAAAAGAGTTCTCAAAATGTTGAGATTTCATTTTCTCTTTCTAGTACTTCAAAAAGATTTTTTTTAAAAAAACAGTAAACTGGCAAATTATTCTTCATTAAAAAAAATAGTTTAGAAGCAAAATTAAAAACTGAACCATTTATCAAAAAACAAGATGCAATATGTTTAGTTTAAATCAAAACCTAAATGAACAAAGTTCAAAATAGTTATCATTAATTTTTAATTATTACATCATAAGGGAAAAATCTTAAAAAATGCTGGCATGCATAATTTGCATGTCTGCCACTTACTTTCATACTATATTTATGCCATTATTCAGAAAAAGTATGCATTTCCAGTTTGTCTGGCAATAAAATTTTGTTTTTTGTTTTAAAAAAAATGAAAAAAAATAATATCTTGTGTAAAAGGAAACAAAAAATGCGTTTCTCCAAAGCATTAAACATTAAAATTTCGCTAAAGTGTTAACATATACATAGCTTGAAAAAAATAGTTCATTTTTTATATCCACTTTATTTTGTAGATTAAAACTTTGAGTTTGTATAAAAAACCATTTTTGAGGCTTTTGATGTTTTTAACGTAAACACAGTTGCTAAAAAATTTATTTATTTATTGTTATTTTGTCTTTTATTCTTCAGTCTTTTTTGTGCCAAGTATGTTTTATCTTCTTGTTATTTTTTGTCCTTCCTCTCTCAGTACCGAAAGAGTTGTCTGATCTAGAAAAATATTTTTTTTATTACTTTTAGCATTCATTTTTAGCATTAGTAAACAAAATTTTATATTTTTCATTGAAATCTGAGAGAAAAGTTTTAATATGCTTTTTATTTTGTAAATTGCAATTTTACAACTATAAAATCAGTTATAAGGAATATTTAAGCGGTGAATGTTGAAAATTCAATTAATAGTTTCCCTGGCAAATAAAGCATCATAATCGATAAAATCCATAAAAGTGAGCAGATTTGTAACTTGTGGATTATATTTAGTTTAGTCAACCCTGTGGTCAGCAACTGATGGACTAAGGAAGGTTAAAAATTGAACCAACTAAAACTTTTTGAAAGCATAATTACTCAAATAATTTATTTTCTGTATTATCTTTTCTCTTCTATCCTTGTAGCAAAATTTAAATATAATATTACCTAAATTTTAATCTTGTCTGTTTTAAAGTAAAAGCATTTTGTCTGTAGTGTTTACGCTGTAATGACTACAATTATGTAGATTTCCAGCCTTTATATTATACGAGTAACCTAATAATTTTTAAAAAAAATTCATAAATTGACTTTAGTTTATTATGTTTCTCGAAATTCGGAATTGAAAACGTTAATCAGAAGGAGAATTTGCGTAATAACCATACTTTTCTAAACAATGAGAGAAACGTTAAGACAGTGACTTATAACAGCTGTAAATTAATTTGGTTCCAAAATATCGGTTAAATTTTAAAGAACATTACAGTTAAAAAAGTTATACAAGGGATATTGCAATTTTTTTCAGTCACACATATTATTTAAATAATAAAATAAATAATTCAGGAGAATTTTTACTCTCAAAACAAATTTCAGATCGAATTCCGGTATACTTTGGGTTCATCAGCTGTAAAATCTATTTTATCATTAAATTAGTTTTTACCCAAAATATTATACCGCGATTTTTACAGTAACATTTATTTAATTATAGTGACTCAGGGATTTTAAACAACTAATACTGTGAAATTTACGATATATCAGATTTTTTGTTCTATAACATGTGTTGCGACATCAATGGGGATATAGTTTAAGTAACTGTTTTAGCACGGCTGGCAACTTTTGTAATTGAAATAATTGTAACAAGTATATGAAGACAACACGGAAGCCTTGACACCGGCACATTTCCTAACGGGTAGAAGATTAACAGCTATACCCACAAATCTCAATAACAATCCAAGACTTACGAAACTCTATTAACAACAAGAAGACGTGTTGGATATATTTTGGAAAAGATGGTCCAAAGAATATCTACAGCAACTGCGCTCTTATCACCAAGTTCGCAATATCCATATCTCCTATCACATGCGCGCAGGAGATCTTGTGCTACTACAAGAAGACGTGAGACCCAAACACATGTGGAAGAAGGCCTGAATTACCAGTCTAATTAAGGGATGTGATGGGGAAATTCGAACATGCGTGCTAAGAGAGGGTGGAAAAACTGTAACTCGACCTAAACAGCTGGCCATCCCTCTTGAGGTTGACCAGGGTGGGGAGGATGTTGCAACATCAATGGAGAGTTAGTTTAAATAATTGTTTAAATAATTGTTTTAATAGGGCTGTCAACTCTTGTAATTGTAATAATTGTAACTCCGGCTGGTTGCTAGGCAACCAAATAATTTTCCTTTTTTTTCTTGTTATTAATGTTTTTTTGTTCATAGTCTGCATGTCAGTGGAAATAAAAGAATATGATTGCTGTAAAAGCTAACAACGTGGTCCGGTGGAAATGAATTTTGTGGTAAAAAGTACTAAGTGCCGCTTATTTCTACCGTAATCTGATCCGGAAATTTTTACCGGGTTTATACCTAATCTAGAAAATATATTATTTTTGGCAAAATAAAAAGAGTTTGAGGACGTTATCTTAAAATAAAATATTTCATCGTGGTTCAGATTGTAATGCTTTCTTTTTGTTAATCTAAGGCGAATGTCGAAAATTATTTCAGAAAAAGAATAGTTATATTGCATTATAATGTTTTGATATGAGCATCTATATCTTTCTGTATTTTAAATGAGAGGCATGCTTGAAATAAAATAATAATTCTTCTTCATAATGAAATGGTCACCTTGTTTCGAGCACTTAAGCACACCACTTCTTATTAGGACAACGCGTGAATGATGAAACTTAAAATCAGGTTGGAAGTAAAAAAGCATGGAAATATATTTGACACTGCATTGGGCACTGATGACGTCAGGATTATCATAGTTTGACTTTTTTTAATTCAACGTTGGCAATCACGTCTTTCTTTCTATCCATATTTGCTGGTAAATAATTTTATACTTTAAGTACATTTTTTTAAATTTTTAATGGAGTGGTTAGCTTATTTCATTTCAAGATACATAAATTTTATTAGCTCGAAGCTTAACTTGTAATCATCTAATCTTCTCAACTACACTGTAAAAAATTCCGAATCAAATTACGGTAAAAAGTACTAGTACCGCGAGTGCAGCATTCGCTTTTATCATTTTACCATAAAATCTCTTTTTACCGTGAGACTTTATATCGTAATTCTTATAGTTATATTTATTTAATTGCAGTGATTGTACAGTAAATTTTACTGTAAAAATTATCTTGTACTGTTAAAATTCACGGTAAAAATGGACTTATAGAAAAAATTTATGGGGGAAAATAGACTTTATGGTAAAAAGTACTGCACACCCTGAGTGCTAGTACTTTTTATACCGCTCAATTGGATGAATATTTTTTTTACAGTTCTAATCAAATCGATACTTTTTGTGACTGTTAAATTCATATTAAAAAAATTTATAATCCAGGCATGCATCAAAAACTGCTCACTGGAACCATTTCAGTTTATAAAGTTACCTATCGATTTTTATCATTCCGTAGAATTCATTACGTTTTGTAAACAATCTCTGAGACAAAAAAATTGCAGCTTAACATCAGCAATAGCAAAAGAAAAGACTCTAACCTTTCCGTTGCCTTTCCGAAATTACAAATACAATTTTTCACGATTAACAATGTCAATAATATTTTTTTTCTCAAGTCCAATACATTTATTTTCCTCCTTTTCAATCCGAGGAAATCAGTTTTCTATTCACATCAAGTACTTCCAGTCCTGTTCATCTCCATTTTCGATTTCCTCCTCCATAATCTAAACATTTACTTTTTATTCACACTTTCAACAGTACCTTCTAAACCCTTTTCTTACATCTTGATGAATTCAACCTTTTTCCGGCTTTTTATTAGCTACAAATGGAAAAATCAATGCAAAACTGATTACAAACTTAACTTCACTTGTCAGTGAAAAGGTCCTTTTTCCAAGCCAATAGCTCTTGTTTGCCTCTTTTATTTATTTTATCTCTTCTCATTCCAAATTCATTGTAATAAGTTCCGTACACATTTTCGTTAGTCTTTTCACCTTAGTTGATAAAGTTAGAGACAATTTTTTTAAGAAAAATAGAACGTAAATATTGACTTCCAAAACTAACATGTTATCAATTAAAAATTATTTAAAAGGCAGTT
The DNA here is from genome assembly GCF_043381705.1 of Parasteatoda tepidariorum. Lineage (NCBI taxonomy): Eukaryota > Metazoa > Arthropoda > Arachnida > Araneae > Theridiidae > Parasteatoda > Parasteatoda tepidariorum. The sequence continues at coordinate 44,464,933 of NC_092213.1, forward strand.
CACGTTAGAATTTTTAAATTAAAAAATCTATCAAACCTCACAGTAGTTAGCTAATAGTATAATAATGTTTACAATAATTTTTGCTTATGGTTATTTCGAAAACGGCCATTTCTCTCAGCAAAAATAAAATACGTTGTAGCGTAAAATCTATCCGACTTCAGTGCCGAAATATTGGGTAAATGATAACTTTATTTCATTCGGAACCATTGGCCGCGGGTTCGAATCCTGCTCTGGGCGTGGATGTTTCTTTCTCTCTCTGTGTTCTATGTCCTTTCCCCTTTGTGTGAATGTGTGAACGTGACCCGCCCCGTAAACGGGTTTGTGATTGCGTGACGTGGGCGACGCTGCTCCACCACCGTGACTTCGCCACAGGTGCCCCACTGGGTAAAGAGAATAGAGTAGCAGTTCTGGGATTTCTGTGGCCAATGGGACAAATCCCAAGTGCCCACCATTTAAAAAAACAAACTTTATTTCAAGTCAATACCGAAATGTTACATTGATACACACTATAATAAAGCATACACCAAACTCAAATATTTTTACACCATTTATTTCTGGCAACAGGATGAAGGATGTGTCGTTGTTGTTTTTGTATGCTCCATAAATTCTGGAAATGAAAGCAAATTGTGGTTTTATTCGTGTTAGAAGTTATGTAATTGATAGCAGAAGACTCTCTCTACATATACTGAAGTAGTTTATTTAATTTTCAACGTTAGTTATGAAGTTATGAACTTTTTTTAATTTTTCTATCTGTGATGGAAGCCTTAACTCACTCAAATAAGCTCACTCATCATATGTAGATTTCCTCTACATATGATGAGTGAGTTTACTTGACTATCAACTTTATTTTTGAAGATATAAATTTTATTTAATTTCCGATCTGTAACGATGGATATCGAAGCCTTATTAGGCTTAGCTATTAACTCCATAACCCACGAGAGTTCCATGTTCCATGATTATAGTTGATTGTTTGCAAAGAAATTTTAAACTCCCTGTCTGATTAATATAGCAAATTAATAATAGACTATTTAGTACCAAGTGAGTTTTAATCATCTGTTTTAATTGTTGAAAAATATTGGTGTTCAATTAGTCGCCAGCAAATTTCAACCTTCTTACCGGATTGATTTGACAAACTACTTATGTAAGATTTATTAACAAACAAGTCCTATTTTAAGAAGTACTGTATCTGTGCATCCTAAGTTAATAATTCTTACTTTAAATTATATCGTAAAAATAACTTTACTGACTCTTATGCGTGTTATATTCTAGAGTAATTATAAATTTTAGTATTACTGAATAACAAATAGGGTTTCGGCTACTTTACACCAAGAAGTAAAAAAGAGCATTCTTGGTGCTTCACTTCACCAGGAACTATCTTTAGTTCTTGGTGTAGAGAAGTTCCACATTGGTGTAAAGTGGCTACCCCCTTTTTTTGTGTAAATATACGCTAAATCTTTTTACAGTGTATTTAAGCTATCTATCTAAAAATTTTGCAATTCATTTTGTTATTTGAAGAGAGAGAAGTTTCTGATTTACTATACAGAAGGCAGTATCCTGTACATTTCCTTATTCCCTTTCCATTTTTCTTGAATTGATTTTCAAATAACCGCGTCTCTTTGTGTGTGAATAAGACTGAAGCAATGAAACAAGAGTACAAACAATGTCATATAAATAAATATACGATGATTTCGTTACCATATTGAAGCACTTTCTTCATTATCGAAAAACTATGCTTTGACACTGAAGCCGTGGTAGCAAAACTATTTTATACCTGTGAATGAGATATTTCTTAAGCTCATTTAAAATTGTTTTAGCTTCATTTAGGAATTTTATTAAATCAATAATTTTTTTAATAATGTTCATTTGACTCATAAAAATAAACTCGAAACCGAAATCTAAAAAAATCAATGCCGAGGAGGTGGGAATGAATTTCGAAACATGTATTATTATTTTAAGAAAGGAGAAGCATTCCTCATCTAGCATCTTCAAGTTTACTTCATTTGACAAAAAGATTAAAATATATGTATTGGCCTTTTCAATCCAAATGTGCCTATACATTCCATACATTAAATTTCATTTCTTACTGGGCATTTCCCAATAACTTTCGTGACACGTCAACATTAAATTAAACTAATTTTCACAGTTCCATTTTAATTCTGCTAATTTCTAATTAATTTAAGGATTTAAATGGTTAAAGACGAACGTCATAGAACAATCTGAGTATTTATAAGGTTTACATAAGTCTCATAATAAGATTTTAGGACGCCCTATCTTATATACTAAATAATGGAAACAATAAAATGAGAGAAATAACTTTTTTGTAGCTTATTTAACAGATTCTAAATTTTATTAGAAAAAAATGTAAGACTTGTGCTCTACAACATTTGAAGTTATCGGAAGACATTATTCTTCCATTTGTAATGAGGTAAAACAGAAACTTATAAACCAATGGAATTTTAATAAAACTTGAATCATAACTTAAGGACATGACCACCTTCTACTTCACTTTCTATAAATCTGCTTAAATTATTAATTGGTTATGCAATACGAAATTCTCTTAATTCTAATTTTTTAAAAGATTAATGATTTAACTTTGGAAATATAATACGTTACAATAAAATACAATACAAAAGCATAACTTTAGAAATTACTGTAATTCATTAGTGGTTGAAGGGTAAACTAATTTAGCTGAAAATTTAGCACTAGTTGAAAACTAGAGTTAGAAATATATCTGTAACTATTTATATTAAAAATAATGCTACTTAGATATATAATGTGTTTTTCAAAATTTCCTCTTTTCTAAAATGAAAAACAGCTGTACAATAAAATGAAAGAAGCATAGTTCTTAATTTTATAATTTAATTTATCTGTCTAAAAAAATTCAAGTTAATAGTGTTCAAAAAGGCATGGTTGAAAACTGTTGTAATCTTAATCTAAATAATATTCATTGAATTATATAAATAGTGTTATTTCAACATTGATGAAACTGAGGTACTTAATTACAAATTTAAAGAAATCCTAATAATGCAAAAATTTATATAATTTGCAAATACTATTTTAAATGAAATAGGTAAGTGTTAGAATGTATAGTTTTATTTTATATATTATAACTTGAAATCTCTGTGATATAATTATAAAAGTATATTTTGTTTGCAAATACAGTTTTACAAAAATATAAGTAAGCAGGAAGAGTTCTTTGAATATATTTTTATTTTATTTAAATCAAACTGCATTCTTCTTTTTAAAAACAAAATTTCCAATCTCAGAGCAAAGAAACCCACATTTTGAACTATATTTTCAACTATTCTACATGAAATAATAAAGGAATTTGAAATCTGAATTGTTTCTGAATTCCACTATAAAACTTTCGAAAACTTCAAAGAAACAATACAATTTCCCTGTTTTTATGCAAAAATATTCCAGTTTTGTTCACATTCTTAGAATACTGAGATGGAAAAGGTTAAATACAGTTAAAACAATTTAAATGGGTTATCTAATATAATAAGGATGCAATGTTTAAAATATATTTATCATTTTCTTATTTTGTGCCAATAATAGAAAAATAGTTACGTACAATTATGTTTCAAATATTGATTATTATTCTTCTTTAATTGGTTGTAACTTTTTCTCACTTTTAATCTGAAACAATAACAGTCTTTACACTCTTAGAATACTATAACTAAGGTGGAAACGGTAAAAGAAAATTGTTCAAGTATTAAAAATTTCAAAATGGATTACCTTGTATGATGTAGTTGTAATATTTAAAATACTGTTTAGCATTTGCTTAATTTGCCTTTATAATTTAAAAAATTACGTGCCATTACTATTAATGATTATTCATATATTGATTGTTCTCTTTCTGTTATGGGTTGTAACTCTTAGAGTACTTCAAATCTGAAACAATAACGGATTATAATCAAAGTAGTGGCAGCTTATAGTTTGAAATATAGAGTGAACAAGATACTTACTAGATTGCAAAGACTAGCCGTGTTAAATTACCGATGTTATAACATTAGTAGAACATATTTTTTCAATGAGTGAAAAAGTTATTCTGAAAACACACACACATGTATATATATATATTGNTATAATATAATATAATATAATATAATATAATATAATATAATATAATATAATATAATATAATATAATATAATATAATATAATATAATATAATATAATATAATATAATATAATATAATATAATATAATATAATATAATATAATATAATATAATATAATATAATATAATATAATATAATATAATATAATATAATATAATATAATATAATATAATATAATATAATATAATATAATATAATATAATATAATATAATATAATATAATATAATATAATATAATATAATATAATATAATATAATATAATATAATATAATATAATATAATATAATATAATATAATATAATATAATATAATATAATATAATATAATATAATATAATATAATATAATATAATATAATATAATATAATATAATATAATATAATATAATATAATATAATATAATATAATATAATATAATATAATATAATATAATATAATATAATATAATATAATATAATATAATATAATATAATATAATATAATATAATATAATATAATATAATATAATATAATATAATATAATATAATATAATATAATATAATATAATATAATATAATATAATATAATATAATATAATATAATATAATATAATATAATATAATATAATATAATATAATATAATATAATATAATATAATATAATATAATATAATATAATATAATATAATATAATATAATATAATATAATATAATATAATATAATATAATATAATATAATATAATATAATATAATATAATATAATATAATATAATATAATATAATATAATATAATATAATATAATATAATATAATATAATATAATATAATATAATATAATATAATATAATATAATATAATATAATATAATATAATATAATATAATATAATATAATATAATATAATATAATATAATATAATATAATATAATATAATATAATATAATATAATATAATATAATATAATATAATATAATATAATATAATATAATATAATATAATATAATATAATAAAATGCGAGGTGAGGTGTGTGATATGATAGAATATTCTCTGTCTAAGTATATTTTATGGACTCCTAAACCATTTTACCGAAAACAATAAAATTTAGCAAACAGAGGGTTCAAAGTACGTGAGAAAACACTTTTGATATTACAAAATCTTACGATAAACCATTTGAGTGGGCATCAAACTTTCAAGTTATTACATAAAGCATGTACGACAACGTTTCTCGGCCTGGGTTCCTATGTATATTAATTCTTGATGTTAGGTCCTAACTGCCCTAGAAGTTAAAAATGTCATTAAAAAGAAACTAAAAATGTCATTTAAAAGAAATCGGTAACTTTAAGACAAACTAGTTTCAGATTTGAAATGACCCCATCCAAATTAGGCAAGATCAAGAATTTGAACATCAATAAAAAATGTGCTCCTAGCTATTAATTTTTATACAATTATATAAATTATTGACTAAAGTCAGATTATTAATCACAAAATTTAAGAATAATGAACATAAATAACAGGAATTCGCTAAATTACATTTGTACAAATTAATAGAAAATACCTACATGTTATATTAAACAATGTTTTATATTACAACCTTAATTTATTAAGAAAGTTATATACAAAACAAATTACATAAATTTATAGCTATTTAAATAATATTATTAATCAAAAGTTTCAAAAAAGCAAACATATGTTAAAAGGAAATCTAGTATTTTTCTTTTCAAGTTTCATATCACGTTCATTTTTCTCTTCTAAATTCATTCCTACAGACTCAGGAATATTTGAGAAATTTAAATATTCATAGGAAAAATATCATTTCTTGGAATACAGAATCGAGATTTATTCGGCATTTGTAATATAAAATGTTCCTTTCACTTCTTCGTCGTTCTTATTTGATGCAAACACCATTTTTAACCTAGAATTGCGTGGGAAGAAATATAATAAAAACAGTCTGCGTAAATATAAACTGAAAAACTTCATACGTTTATGAAAATATCTACAGAAACAAACATGAATTTTGTGAATATTTCTGCCCTATACATCAGCTTCAAATTCAAAAATATTTCACTTGCATCGCTCGTTTTACCATAAAAATATGAAAAAAATTGCATTATTGAAATAGAATTGTAATATTACGTCTTTTTTTTCTTCTTTTTTTTCTAATTATACTCATTTTGTAAATAGAAACTAACTTCTGTAGCTGTACAAATATTTGAGTTAAAAATAAAATGTTTCAAATTATTTTGAGAACAGTTATACTTTCAACAATGATGCTAAGGTTTGACTCTACTTTTTTGACGGTTGATTGTAATTTAAATCGTAAAAATAAAAAAAAATGGGTAGAACTGCTTTTAAATTGCTGAAAAAATGATTCTTTAATATTAAACACTCACAATACTATGTGTAAAAATAGAGATCAGGGTTTCTTAATATTATACACTTGACTTTAATTAAAATTAACTATGCATCCATCATAGTATTAAGAGTTGTCTTCGCTATTTTTTAAAAAGTGGAATAGCTTCTTACATTTTTAAATTTAAAAAGCATTTTTAAACAATATCTGCTAATATAATTAACCAAAAACGAAATTACAAATTTCAATAAAACAAAAACTTTGTTTTTGTTGTTCGTATAAAATTTCCAGTTTGGTTGAAATTTATTTTAAGCAAATGTGGAAACATTTTGTAAACTAAGAATTTTCCCAAACGTTTTAACTCTAAACACCTACAATTTTAATTTTCCATTAGTTAAAAGTTACAAAAACAAGTAGTATACTTTTGAAACTGTACAAAACTTTTTAGTTTCGAATTTCAGCATTTGTGCTACTTATAATTGGTGTTTTTCATGCCACTTTCACATAGCGGTTAAATTAAAAACTTTCTTCAATATATTCATCGTAACAATGATTTAAACCTTCATATTTAGAGCAAGTGCGAAAAAAGTTTTAAAGATAAGATACAAGCTTCTTATAAATCAAGCAGCATTGTAAAACTGTCAAAACAACTTGTATAATGATTTGTGAACTGTCTCCTACAATACGTTTAAACGTATTGTAGGAGACAATTGACACTTTTCTTCCATCTGAGTTTTACACTAGAAGTATTCTGAAGATTATTTATAAATCTTATTATTATCTTATTATTGGAAAGAATCTAATAAGTATAATATAATTCAACGTATTCTAGAATAAAAAGCCTTTGATATGTTTTGATTGTTAAATGGTGTAAGCCTATAATTTTTACGCAGTAACAATTTATAAAAAGAAACGAATTGAAAAAATAGGAATCTGAATTTTTTCTATTTTAAAATATCCTGGAATAAAAAGAACGTTTTATGCGCTTTTTAGAGTTGATGAAAACCGTTAATTTATAAGTTTTTTGAAATCTACAACAAATTTAAAAAATATGATAAAAATTTAATTAAAATTTTTGCTGACTTTAAAAGTAAAGAAACTCTTCGCTTTATAATTATTTTCGGTCTTTTTCAAACTCTGTTTTCTAACAAGAACTCTGTTAATTTTTAGATAAATTATTTCTAACACTAAATTTGTACAATGATTCTCTTAACTGAAATCATATATGATAAATAATTAATTCAATTATCAATAAGTAAACTTTAAATCTCAACAAACTCATTCAAATTATAATATCTCCATATACATCAACTTACTTAACAAGGCGCTTTAATGTAATCAGAAAAGCTGGCACTATCTTTGAGTTACAGAGTACAGTGCCATGTTATAAGAGTTCAATCATTATCCAAAATTACATATCCTTTCACTATGCTTAAAATCAAGCCATTCTCTCACAACTAAAGATTGATGGGTCATTGATACAAAAGAATCGATTAAAAGCCATAAAAATAGTGCTTATTTCAGCATGGAGTAACCTTATCGTTTTAATATTATTTTGAACATTTTTCAAATTTTGATTTCAAACAAGAACTTTGCTGCTTTTCTTATAAAATATTTCCAGAACTCCATTTTAACAATAATAGATTTTACTAAACTCAAAAGTAATAGTTGACAAAAGTAATTCACCCAATTATCAAAAAGTGAAATTTAAATCTTGACAAACTCATTTAAATTATAATATCTCCATATACATCAACTTACTTAACAAGGGGCTTTAATGTAATCAGAAAGGTTGGCACTATCTTTGAGTTATAGAGAACAGTGCTATGTTACAAGAGTTTAATCATTATCCAAATTTGCATATTCTTTCGCTATGCTTAAAATCAAGTTATTCTCTCTCAATTAAGGATTGATGGGTCATCGATACAAAAGAATCGATTAAAAGGCATAAATGTAGTGCTTATTTCAGCATGGAGTAACCTTATCGTTTTAATATTATTTTGAACATTTTTCAAATTTTGATTTCAAACAAGAACTTTGCTGCTTTTCTTATAAAATATTTCCAGAACTCCATTTTAACAATAATAGATTTTACTAAACTCAAAAGTAATAGTTGACAAAAGTAATTCACCCAATTATCAAAAAGTGAAATTTAAATCTTGACAAACTCATTTAAATTATAATATCTCCATATACATCAACTTACTTAACAAGGGGCTTTAATGTAATCAGAAAGGTTGGCACTATCTTTGAGTTATAGAGAACAGTGCTATGTTACAAGAGTTTAATCATTATCCAAATTTGCATATTCTTTCGCTATGCTTAAAATCAAGTTATTCTCTCTCAATTAAGGATTGATGGGTCATCGATACAAAAGAATCGATTAAAAGGCATAAATGTAGTGCTTATTTCAGCATGGAGTAACCTTATCGTTTTAATATTATTTTGAACATTTTTCAAATTTTGATTTCAAACAAGAACTTTGCTGCTTTTCTTATAAAATATTTCCAGAACTCCATTTTAACAATAATAGATTTTACTAAACTCAAAAGTAATAGTTGACAAAAGTAATTCACCCAATTATCAAAAAGTGAAATTTAAATCTTGACAAACTCATTTAAATTATAATATCTCCATATACATCAACTTACTTAACAAGGGGCTTTAATGTAATCAGAAAGGTTGGCACTATCTTTGAGTTATAGAGAACAGTGCTATGTTACAAGAGTTTAATCATTATCCAAATTTGCATATTCTTTCGCTATGCTTAAAATCAAGTTATTCTCTCTCAATTAAGGATTGATGGGTCATCGATACAAAAGAATCGATTAAAAGGCATNTATATATATATATATATAATAAAGTAATAAAATTCTATTTAAAATCATTGAATTAATCGCATACTATTGTAGTTATATTTACTAAAACTTTTCCTTGTTAATTTATATAATTTTTCCATATGCAAATCCATTTCGGGCAAATCCGTGGCTAAAATTATGGGGAAAACAGGCAATTCATGTTTCTTTCTCTTTTTTCTATTTTATATATTTTTTTCTTAAATAAATATTCATTTTCTTAAATTATTTATTTTATTTTATTTTATGACCGCCGTTGAACAGCCGACCCAATTTTAAATTATTTATTGTCAACTTCTTTAAATTATCCAGTATAATATTACCTTGCGCACATCCAATTTCGGCCCATCCTTGGTAACTAACAAATCAAACGCACTTCAGTAATGCAGCAAGAACGCACTTTAATAACGCATAACTCCCCTAGTTATGCTTTTAGCTCAATTTACACTTTTGTTTTCATTTTTGCAATCTGGCAATCTTGTTACAACAATATTTTAAATCATTCTTGAAAAAGTTCCCGTTCATGTAAGTTCATTTGAATTCGCTTCTCGATTTATTGTTTTCATTTCATGTTTTATTCTGTTTTTTCGTTATATTTTGTTTCCTGTTCTTGCGAGATATTTTTACTCATTGTGTTCCATTTTATTTGTTGCAATTTTTTTGTAAAATTTTGAGTGCTTCTCACACTATTGTATCGATTTATTTAGCTTTGGCTATATTGATGCAATGTTAGAAAGCACTCTTTTTTGCGGATATAATCGTGTGAGCTGATGAAAAGATTATATCTTTCATTTTCCGGATTTTTAAAATTTTTTGTTCTTCTTTTTTTTGTTTTTTGTTATTTTTATTATTTTTTCCCCTTTTTCCATTGTTCTGTAATTTTTTCCTTGTTTTAATATATATATATATCCCAGATGGCAGGTAAGTTGATTTTAATGTCAACATGTCAGCAACTACTTTATTATAAAGCCCAGCAAAGTTAATAAATGATTAACGAAAAACCATGCAAGCTTGAAACACTGTTAAATTTAGCAATTCTAGTTTACGCGCTATGAGATTCGCATTAAACTTCCATAACCAGCCCTTTTATTTCAAGATTCAATCTGATTTTACAAAACAATTTTAGAAAAACTTTCTGAAATTGAGGATGAATCATCATTTGCAAATCAATAGAACAAAATTTTCCCACACAGGAGAAAAATTTATCTAAAGTTTATTTCAAATTTTTTATTATCTCTAAAACAATAATTATTTGTTTAGACTTTGTATACTTTCTTTAATATTTTGAAAGTGAAGGCAGTTTTGATCATTAAATTTTAAACATAAACAAAATGTTGTGTTTGAGAACCTGGATAAAGATAGAATGAAAAAGAGGAAAAATCAAGGTTTACAGTAAAATCTAAAAAATGAGATTTTTTTTAAAGTTTTTTTTGCAACTCTTTATTAAAGCTTTATATAAACAAGCTTGGTGAACTAATATTTCTAAGTTAAAAAAAAGGATAAATTAGTCAACATTTCTATGCCAACCAAATGAAAAGGAAACTACAATGTTTGCCTTAAGGTTGGCTCTCTTTTGGGATATATATATTTAAGCATCTTAATAAATTATAAAATGTCTAATACGTTATAATGTAATTTAATAACTAATCTGTATGATTTATATGAATTTTATATAAAATTTAAATTATCTACATTAAAAAGTATATTACATGATGTTACATAGATTTTATATCTCACTATTATTTTGGATGATTTATAAATTTAGTGAGTATATTTGAAAATAATACTGAGTTCTTAGTTTAAAAATTACACAACCTATTAGAAAATTATGAATTTCTAATATTTCTAAGCTACGTATACTCTAATATGCAACGGTTGAATGATATATTTTGCAATAAATTATAACATTAATTATGATATAAATATTAATATTTTATGAAATTCAAATTTAAACAGATTAAACTACTATAAACGTCTGGAATTATAAATAATTATTTAAAATAAAAAAAAATTGAAAAAGCGTTAGCCTTTCTAGACCATAACACAATGTTTTACTTATAATCATTGTAAATTTGCGTTAGTTTTGAGCTTTATAATTTTCGTCTCAAGAAAAACTGTAACATATACGGTCACTAATGCTTAAGTCAGTAATAAACTTTGTTTTTTTATGTTTCAAGTCTAATCTTGAATTCAAATTTATCTTTGTCAGATTTTATTCCCGAATTTAACATTTTATTTATTATTTTATTAAGATATTTTATAAAGTTATATAGTTAAAGCCAGAAGTAGGAAGAAAAAAAATTGCGTTATAATTGAAGCATTCTACATGATATTAAAAATTCTGAATTGTTGTTAGTCTTTTTCTTTCTCACTCTGAGAAGTAAATTCTTGTAAAATTACTACATTGAATTGTAGTGACATTTTTAGTATAAAAGTCATAAATCTGGGAATAAAGACCAAAATGTACAGTATTTAAGCTATTCATTTAGTAATTTTTCAGTCCATATGGTAGCAGTTTCGATGAAATTTTTTGTGTTCAAAATCAGGGTTCATTACCAGTTTAGTAAAAAATACAAAACTGTAAACTAAATGTAACTCAATCAATAGTTTTTATGCCATTCTTTAAGGTATTATGTTAAAAGTACCAAATTTTACCACATTTGCCAAATTTTATAATATATTATACAATAATATTTTGTGGTTAATTTTAAAATCATTACGAAGGAGCTTCCCTGAAAATTACTGAACTTTTATGTCGTCCCATAGAACCCGAAACACGGTAAATTTTGTCGTATTTCGGTAGTTTTGTAAATGATTTTTTCTCAGAGCAAAAATACTACTAAAAATAATGTTGCATTAAAAAGTTTGATCGTAATCGATTAAATGTTTAATAAACAGAACTATTCATAAACAGAAATGCGAATAGAATTTTTGAATGATTAATGAAACATTTAAAGTCTAATTGAAAGAAGCAGTTCCATTTGTAATTTGAAAAGCAATTTAACTGTCCATTAAATACCTAAACTTCATTAAGAAGATAATTAATCTGGTTAAAAAAAATCGAGAGTAAAGTAAATATCAAGAAGCAATGCAAATCCTATGTGAATCCAAATATGTGAGATATAAATCCAAAATCCACCAAATAAAAAATTTCATTAAAAAAATTAGTGTTAGAAAATATTAAACAAAAATTATGAAAAACATCGGAGGCTCCTGATGTATTTTGGACCACAATACAAACTGTTTCCAGAAGTTTTTAATAACTATATTGAAATTTAAGAAGCACATAAGAAAGAAAAAGTCACTACAATTCATTTTAAACTATTTATTTATAATATTTCATTTATAATACTTTTAGATTAATATACACCGAGGAGCCATTACATTATGACCACCCTCTATCAATAACAATGGGCTTGCCCAGGTTTTCCTGGTTTCTCGCCCAGAAACAATGTTTTCATGGGGCACAATAGGAGCCATAATCCTCATAGAACAATTCCTGACGTCTGTAAGCTACTTGAACATAGTTGCAAACCAGATTCACCCATTCATGGCAACAGTTTTTCCTTCGGGGGATGGTGTTTACCAACAGGATAATGCACCATGTCATTAGGGTCGAATCGTCATGGATTGGTTCGAGTAACATTCCAGTGACTTTCAAGTCATGTCTTTGCCCCTAATTTCACCTGGCCTTAATCCAATAGAGCATTTGTGGTGCTACTTGGAAAACCAAATTCGTGCTGCCGCTCTACCCCCTCGCAATGTGAGGGAATTGCAGGACCAGTTGGCGAGCGCTTGGTACCAGATACCTCAGACTACCTATCAGCACCTTGTGGAATCAGAGCCACAGCGGGCAGTTTTGAGGGCTAAAGGTGGTCCTAAATGTGATTAGCAGGGTGGTCATAATATATTGGCTCTTCGGTGTATTTTGTATTAGTATATCACTTATCAACATAAAATTTTAAATTGACTCCATTTCTTCGATAAAATGTTCTAACAACAATCATGTGTCGTCCGTATTCTGGATTAGATGGGGTCAAGGGCTCAACCCAAGTCCATCCATACTCCATTGAAGAACACAGAGGATATTTCCAACGTTTTTCCAGTGGTTCTTGGTATCTCCGTGTGAGGTATTGAATGCGACCCTTACCATCGTGACTATTTCCTAGAAAAGTAAGATTTATTTGCGAACCATTTTAATTTACATTATATTTATGGAGAAACTATTATTTCTTCAATGTGACGTAAAGTTTTTAACTAAAGAAATCCAAATGGTAAATAATTATTAAATTATTAAAAAAATTATTATTATCAAATGTAATTAACGTAAGTTATCGAATGTTATAAAATGTAAGATTTAGAGATCGATTTATACATGAATTGTGAATGAACTTATTTATTACAAGGTTAAATCATTTTCATGTTGTGTATGCTTACGTTGCATCTTTTTTCTTTGCATTTTATAGTTCCTTTATAAAAGTCTAATGTTATTTCCTTTTTAATTTCATCTTATAGCGTTTTCTAAAATACCCATTCTTTCTTCTATGAATTTAACGAATTTCGTTTACTTAAATAAATGTTTATAAACGTAGTTTTCCTAAAAACATTAGCAAAATGTTTTTAAAAGACATGTTATGTGTTATAATGTAAGAGTAAGAAAATTAACGTTTTTGGTAACTGATTTTCTTTATCATCCTCTCAAAATTAGATATAATAATGCTTCAAAACTTTTTTTGGTATCAGATCTATATTTCAGGATTAAGAATAGAAATAGGGTATTTCGAACTTTTGTTTAGTTGTCAACTGAGATCGTCAACAAAAAGTTTCTTTGTTAACTCATTTCAGTTAAAAAATTGAAGTTTAAAGCATTGTTTTAGGAAAAGCAAAATATGGACTTACGCTTCCGTCATTTAATTATTTTATTTATATAAAATCTTATTACTTTGGTAACCGTTGGTATAAAAAAAATTTTAAATACAAAGAGTGGTTAAAACAACAGAGGAAAATTAATTAAACCGGGGATTCAGTAAATATGCAACCTTATATATAGATTAATCTCGCAATGGGCAAAAAATTATGTTGCATTCGAAATTTAATTTGAAACAAACTGAAAAAAGACTAGTATAGTATTCGACTAACATCATTTGCTTGACTTTTATGAAAATGTTTGTAATGCTATGCTGTACAATGTCAAGATGAAGTTTTAAAAAAAAGAATTTTGAAAAGTATTTTAATTTTTCACCATTGCTAGGCAGAAGTTACTCCATAGAAAAAAAATAAAACGCCTACAATACAATTTATAAACAGAATCTATCTGCGATACCTATATATGTTATTACTAATACCTTAAATACTACCACTATTCTTCATGTAATAATTACGTAAGAAAAATTAGACCTCGATACACTCAATTCCCTATAAGGAACTAATTATATACGTAGATTTGGCATTAAAGAATTGTACTGAGAAGAGCATTAAAATTACATTTTACAAAAAATATAATTTTAAAAATTTTCATGATCATAACAATTTTTGAGAAGAGTGCAAAATATAATAAACTTCCTTACACAACAGAACTATACATTCCTATCTAAAAACTTATTATTATCAGCAATAATGATTACTGTTGCTAGACTTACCTTTATAAAGAAAGTTTAAAACAGAAAACGGAGCTGGTTTCATAACAACATAGTCTAAGTTCTTGGAATGAGATAGTTGCATATTATTTTCAATCTTCTTTAAAATATTTGAGCAATTATCATATTCTGGAACATGCGTAAATGGCTTCAAAGATTTTTGTAGTTCCATGTCTGAAGATTTTCTGCTAACAGCAACAAAAGTCTCAACAATTTCAAGCGATACAAATTTATTCAAAAACTCTTTTTTCAAAGACAGCTTGCAATTTCTCCTTAAAAATTTGTAATGTCCTTGGAATAACGTCGAGTTTTCCTATTTACTCTTCCATATTACATCTGCATGCACATCGTCACACTAAAAATTATAGAGCTGTTGTTTTATAAATAATCCCAAAAATATAAGCGATTAGATTATTACTTGATTAAAATTATCATACGCTTTCAAATTAGCATATTTATGAAGCGAATGCAATTTTAAATCAAGTAATAGAACTAATGCATTAAAAACTAACTAAGATAAATAAAATAGATTTTTAGCAATTAATTACTAAGTAATCTTCAAAACTGGTTCGTACTGATATAATAACTGGTATCCAAATTGAAACTGGTAACCGGCATGCAAACTAAATACAAACTGCCAACTGGTATACAAACTGAAATAAATTTCAAAACTGGTGTAACTTTGAATTAATATATATGTTTAAAGAGCCACAATGGCTCAGTGGTTGAAGCATTAGAGCTGTTAATCCGGAGGACTGAGATTCGTTCTACAGTTAAGCTTAAGGGGTCACAGTACCTTTGCAACAATTTTTTAAAATAAAGGTATAATCATTCATTTTGAGGATGCTTTACATGCTCATTTAAGTTATAATCAATAATTTATCTTCAAAAATTCATTAAACTGTTTAATTTTTTTAAAATTTTAAAAAAAGTTGAAAAAATTCTAAATTTTTAAATCCCTAAGGCTTTTTTATTTTAACATATTTTCAAGAAAAGTTTTTTTCATAGTGCTTGGAATATTTATCTTAATAATTGTGTGCATTCATTTGTTGATTTTTCAATTAGAAATTTTTTTTATAGATTATTTTCTAAAAAAGTAGAAAAAAAGGGTAAAAATTCCTGTTAGGTATATATAACAAGCCGTAAAAATTGTAATACCTCATAAAATGCTTATTCCATGCACAGTTTAAATAAGTGTATTACACTCAAGTTAAAAAAGTTTACTTCAAAGCTTTATCTTAAATAGAAAAAATTCCTTAGGGATTTAATTAAGATTAAGACACAAAATTATCATCTATGCGAAAAAGCACTTTAAAGTCAGACTGCTGAGCAAGTTTCTGTATTAGAACAATTTGAAATCATTCATAACTTTTTTAAAAATGTAGATAGGGAGATGAATTTTTTTGTACATTTGAAATACTTTGAAGTTTTATTAAAAGCAATAAAAAAAAATAGGTATTTTTGTCATTTTTTGGGTACTGTGACCCCTTAAGTCCACTCAGCTTTAGATCGATGTGTACAAGCTTGTCTGGAAGGTAAAAGTAGCTTATGTGTAAGACTGAAAATATTATTTCAATCAATGTACTTGGTTTTAAAATTGTAACCACCAAAATCATAACCACCTTTAACCACCATGACCTGGATCACAGCGTACAGTTGCGGGTAAACTTTATTTTTAAATATTTTCTAATCGAACTTACCTTCGAAATAGAGGCTTTTATGAACATAAATTATTAATTACTTTGATAGTCGAGGAGCTGCTGAAATTGGTTCGTTTCAATTTTTTTATTGTGTCCATGGACAATTAAATGACCTCGTGTGCCTTCAAAACTGCATTCGCTAGTTCCAATGCATCATTACTGTGGAGGATCTCATGAAGTTCTGAAGCCAGTGGCACCATACCCAGTTGTAAAACATCAGGGGTAAAGGCTGGGTAATGTGTTTTTGTTGCTTAAATGCCTCTTATTTTATTTTATAACCGTCATTGAACAGTTGACCCAATTTTGGGTTTACGACTACTAATGTTCAACTCCGTAGCCTTGTAATTTTGAATCAATCCAGAAGACAACGAAACTCCTGGATCAGGACCCTCAGAGGTATGATTTATTATGGGAACATGGAGGACTTTATGACAGACCTTTACTACACAGGGAGTCTTCGGTCGGAGGGGATCGAACCCACAATCCCTTGGACATGGGCCCAGTGCCCTACTAACCAGGTTATCCCGGCCCCAAACACCTTGAATTGAAAAATGCCTCCATCTTCTGAGAAGAATGTCTTAATCCAGATTACATTATGATGGTATGCTAACCTAAATCTATACTTCTTACAGCCGTACGAATATGGACATAACATAGTGAGCCCATACTTAGCGAGAATAGGATGTCCTGAAGCTATTTTGTTATTTTGACCTGCTTCGTCCTCAAAGACATATTGTCTTTGGTTTTTCCCTCAAAATCTTAAACATGTCTTAAGAAGCTTAGATATACTTTCTTATTTTTGTCATATTCACTTGGTCGCGTTTGGTATTGTATCCACGTTATGCCACAATGTCATACAAGAAAATTCAAGCTGATCAAAAAAAGTATGTCAAATGACCGACTCGTATGCCTTAAAATTATTTCATTTTACTTTAGGTTTTTTTAACTGGCTGCAAATTCATAAGGAATGACTTAATATAGCCGATAGTTCAAACTTTATTTTTACTTAAACGTTCACTTTTAGTTATTTGCTTTATTTTTTATTCCTTTTTAAAAATGCAGCTTATACACAATAAAAAAAGCTGCATATTAATAAAATGAAGCACGTTTTCTGTCAAGTAAAAAAAGGAAAATGTTTGATAGAGTATTACTCACATAAAAAAAAGTATCAGTAATTTGAAGATGTTCATGATGTTGTAAACTGTTTTTCAAATACAATAATTTAATAAAAGCAGAATTAATTGAAAAGAAACTATTGCTTGAAAGTTTTGTTGATGTAAATTTATAGAAAATTTCTTACGTTTTTATATTAAGTAACAAACAAAAAGGTTTAGTGATTCAAAACAAAGTAGCATTCACATAAAAGTAGAAAGCAAAATAATTTAATAGGATTTACTTTCATTTTTACTGGCAATGAAGAGAAATTTTAGTTGAAAGAAATTGATTATAAGAAAATTTTAAATGCTTTGTCTTGAGGATCAGTGCCTTCATATTTTTAAAATAGGGATCTAAAATCCACTAAAACTGAAAATCTCATGTAAAATAAGGGAATATAACTTTTTTAAATATGTTACCTTATTTTATTTCTTGAAAATAATAAAATATTTCGAACATGTCATTTAAATAAAAATAGGACATTTTAATTTTTTTTAAATTCTTCATCTGATATCCCCAAATAATAAATAAATCAAGTAAATAGAAAAGTTAAATATATTGAAAAATTGCATTTCTTAGATATATATATATAAACAATTGAAAACTTACCTTTTTTTAACTTTTAAAAAAAAAAAAAAAAAAANAAAAAAAAAAAAAAAAAAAAAAAAAAAAAAAAAAAAAAAAAAAAAAAAAAGATATTTTCAAAGCATGTTTTTGTCACCCTTAATACTGTAAGATCTAGAAAGAGAATACAAAACAGGTGTATGAAATTTTAAAAGTGAAAATCAACTAATTGATCCATGTTAATTTATTCTTTTTGTATTTAGATCTCTTTGAATGTAATAAAACTAAAATATGAAAACTCATAAGCCAAGTTAATTAAATATGTGACGTATTTAAAAAGTACATGTAGTGTCAAACACTGTCCAACTCTTGAGGATTTAAACAAATTTTACAGAAATATATTAATACGTTAAAAGGAGCTACATTTAAACTAAATAATTTTCTGTGTCAATCTAGGTTCAAATTATAGTTTAAAATAACGTCTGAAAAAACTTTTTTTTTCTTTTTAATGAATTTCTTCACTTAAAATTAAATACTAATTTTTGTAATTTAACCAAAAAATACAAACTAACTTTTTAGTAAAGTACTTTTTTTTGATCATATAAATCAATTATCGTTAATAAATACTATAAAAAATATTTACTGGGATCATTAAAAAATATTTAGAGTAAAAAACTTTGATAAATGAGATTTTTTTTGGAAGCACATAGAAAAAATTATGTTAAGAAACTAAAGATAAATTAATAATATTTCAGATTTTTTATAATAATAACTTCTTTTAAGATCCATAACATTTTAGTGTTTAAAGGCAGTGCTTATCACGACATTTTAGCTAATTAAGGCATGCTAATGAGGCTGTAATATTTTTACGAGAAGAAATTCAAAGAAATAAAACATTGTTTTTTAGAAGAAAAGTTCGTTGATTTTTTTAGCTTTCTTTACCGAAGAATGACATTAAATAGGTAGTTATTATTTATTATAGTATAAAGTAATACATAATTACTAAGTACTTGTCAAAATGACAAAATGTAATTACAAAAAATTGATATTCAATTTATCGAAAATCTAACACACTGCTTTCCTCAAAATTTAGGATTTTTTATGGTGTAGGCGTAAATTTTAATGTAATCAACTAATTAAAATTATTAGAATTGAAAAAAAAAATTTGGCAGCTCATTACTATTTTTTGAGATACATAATTATTTAGTCATCAATCTTAAAGTATAACAAAAGTTTTCTTTTAGGTAAACACAAAAAAAATTATATTTTTGCGCAAATTGAGCTTAAATATTTATAATATAATTATAATATTCTGCTTTAAAAGATAATTTAATCTTAAAAATATTAAATGTTTCTTTTATTTTGTCATTTGACATTCGAAGCAAAAACACTCATGTCTACAAATGAAGAGAAATACCAGCTCTGGCAAATAAAGATTCAGAAATAAAACAAACATGACTTATTCATAAAGCCCATTTATTAAACAAAAAAGAAACTTTATGTATTATACCATCCATAAAAAGTACAATTTCTGCTCCCTGAAGCAATTGTAAAAAATAACTCATTAAAAAAAACTTAATATTAAATGCTGGAATAATAGTTAATAAAATGTATGTCTCCCATTCAATGAAATACAGATCAATAAAGGGCCGGGATTGCCTAATCGGTAGGGCACTGGGCCCATATCCGAGAGTTCGTGGGTTCGAACCCCACCGACCGAAGTCTCCCCATGTAGTAAATGGTGACTGATACACGTTAAATCGGTCGAGTCTCAAAGTCTTCCATGTTCCTATAACAAATCAATACCTCTGGGGATACTGGATTGATCGTTCTCTGATTCAGGTCAAAATTACGGTCTGTGGATGAATGAATGAATTTAGGAATGTGTCCGCCCTATAAGCGGGTGTGATGTATGGGTGCGGCAGAGGTCGAATTCTTGACCATAGATGGCGCCACTAGAACACAAGAACAAACGCACCCCTCTGCCTTAACAGGCATACGTCAACAACAACAACAGATCTAGAAGATGTGTGTGATAATTCTGCAGGTGAAAGTTTTACTTATTAATTCAATTTGGGTGAGATTTTGAATCATTTATAGCATGAGTGTACATAGAATTTTGTTTCAGAAAATATTTTTACTTCTAGAGAAAATTATTAATATAACATAACAATATTGATTTATTAAAAATACTCCAAACATTTTACTTTGATAGATTTGCCGTTTCAATACTATCTTTCTAGATTTCACATTTTTTTATGTTTTTATTTTTTTTTTCCAGTTAAGATAAGAATTTTTTTTTTAAATTTTTCTCTGACTGAACTAAAAGTAACCAAAACCATTTCTCAAAATTTATAAGACAAATAAACTTGGAATTACGATAAGGCGTAGAAATATTTACAGGAAGTACAAGTACGATAGAAGAAAAACAACTATATATAAATAGCTATAGAATTTTAATTCTTGATTATTGAACCTGTAGTGAAAACTACAGATCGGGACACTCCATGGATCGCAGAGAGGAGTTCTGAAATTAACCTTTTTATTTATGACCATAATAATAATTTTTTTCTAAATTCGAGTTATTTTTGCTTTAAAATGTTTGAACCTCTACAATGTTAAAACAGGAAATAAATTTTAATTAAGTTCCTCACAATTTGTGAGCAATAAAAGGATTTTTTTTTAACTAATTATTAAAATTTTTACTTTCATGGTTAATATTTTTTCCTTCTATATTATTATACAATTTATATTGATATTATATATTTCCATTTTTCAAGTAAAAACAACTAACTTTCATGAAGAGAAGACAAATTTGTGTAAAATATTTTTTTGTAACATTTTGTAATATTTTTTACTTTAACCTTTTTCAATTTTCATTATTTTTGTACAAAATTTTTTTTTTCATTATTCAAAAGTTCTATCTCAGTATATAAATAATTAGTGCAGACGCTAATTTGAGATGTGAAATCATGCAAAAAGACAATCTACTTTCGTACTTAATCTAATAACGGTAAAAAGTTGCGATTTTTAGTCCATAAATTTCATTCCTCATTTTGATTTGCATATATTTTAAAGTCACAAAAATTTAAATTTCACCTAAACTGTTTGATTATTTCATACTAAATACAATGAAGAAAACTTTCTTTCATATTTTTTTTAAATTTTATTTTTTGGGTAAACCTAATTAAGAAAGCCAATGATTGCCACAGCGCACAAAAGAATTTTTTTACTGATATCTATAGCTGAATGAATGCTATATAGCTAGATTAATGATTTCTATTTAGCTAGAAAATTTTTTCAGAAATTCAATTGTTCTGTTATGTAATCAACCACTGATATTTTAATTAATATATTTCATTCTTTCTATGCATAATAAAATATATTGACAGTTAGTTTAAAGGACAATTAGGAATAATTTTTCTTATACAACTTATTTGTATAGAATACGGCGAGAAAGAATCTGTCATCAAATTATCAAATAAAAGAAGTAAATATTAGTTGTCATATAAAATATTAGTTATTTTTAATCTATTATTCAAATTTGCAGTACCGAGTACATTAGCAAATTCATAAAAAGTTTTAGGATACAACAATATTTACAGTATATTACAATATAAACCATTGCAAATTATTAAATATACATTAATATAATAATAATTTATATTATGTACAAATATATTTGTATATATAATGTATTAATGTATAAATATATTTGTATATATATATATATTGTATTAATGTAAAAATATATAATGTATATATATATTTTGAAAAGATTTTTAAAAAATATAATTTTTTTCTTTTCTTGGTTTTTAAGACATTTTTTTGTTTTTTAAGAGCATTTTCTGTAGTTTAAGGCTAGTTTCGTTTGTTAAATATTGTTTAAGAAACTCTTCTAACATTACAGCATTAAGACATTAAAAATTACAACAAGAAAAAATTACTTTTAAGTTTGTTTCGAAACATTTATTTTTATCTCTGATAACCAAAACAATTTTTTTTAGTTAATTAACTGTTACTTTGTAAGTCATGTTTGGTTTTCAATGGTTTATCAAAAATTACGACATTTCATTCAGACTACACAGTTGACTTTTTATACAAAAATGTTTAATATAAAAATTTAAAAAAAATTTTTTTAATTAAAATTATTTAATCAAATTTGAATAAAATTTTTAAATGTAATTCTAACATAAAATACAATTTAAATTTTTAATTACGAATTTCATTTTAAATGCAACTTAAATTTTTAAATACAACTTAAATTTTTAAATACAATTTAAATTTATACATACAATTTAAAAGGCAACACAGTGTAATTTCAATTCAAGAAAAAAAAACAGACCAAATTTCAAACTAAGCAACATTTTTATGTTTGACTCACCTGATGTATGTCTTAAGCTTACGAAGTAATCTTTGGAAATGGGAACAATTTTTTTCCGAAATTTGTAATACATCAACATTGACTTGTTCTGTCTAATAAAACAAGAGTTTTTCCTCCGAAAGCTTGTACTTCATTTCCACACAATCTACTTTTATTTCTTTTTATATCTCTAAAAATGCTTGATTTTATTCTATATTTTATTCTAAAAAAGAATATATGGATTTCGCAAAATCTAAAAAACTGAAATTAAAAAATTTCTATTTGAATAGTTATATAATTTATAGCTATGATTACAAGCTATTTTAAGTTATTATTATAACAATTATTATCATTATTGGAACTTTTTATATTTTTTAGGAAATAATTGTACGAAAGCTTGCATTATGTCCAGTAATTATTCAACAACTAGTATTTATAAACAATAATTTCGTAACTTATATTATGCATGTCAACTATTTCATAACTAATATAATACAAAACCTGTTGACCTACTGGTATTTTGAACAGTAATTATTTCAGGGATTGCATCACACAATCTAGTTATTCCATAACTAGTATTATAAAATACTGGTTCCGTAACAAGCATTACGCAATCATAATAATTATTCCATAACTAAACAGAATTCTGATTATCTTTTTCAAATTTCTACTTCAGTTTTCACATGCGGAATGGGCGTTTGAGTAACACATTTCTTAATTTCTTGTAAAAAATCATCAGCAAAACTTCAAATTTCCTACAATTTCAAAATATCAGCAGAAATAATAACTGTTTTGAGGAAAAAAATCATGAAGCTTTTTTTAAAAAATTCGTACTCAGAATTCAATGCAAATAAAATGTAGAAATGAACAAAATCATACATTTTCTAATTATATAGATGTTGTATATATAAGAAATCATTTTTAATAAATAACTGTCGCATATCAGAAACAAAATATTGTTACTATTGCATGTTTGTTGTTGATTAATTAATCTGCTTAATAAAGTTATAATTCTAATTGATTCTGGTTGTAAAACTTACGGTATATTTTATTTCGATTGATCTTATTTAGATTAAAGTCAGTGTCTCATTTAGGTTGATCTTATTTATATTGAAATTATTATATTATTTAGATTGATCTTATTTAGATTGAAATGAGTTCCTTATTTAAATTGAAATAAGTATCTAAGTTAGATTGATGGTACATAAATATATGAATAACACATAAAATTAATTAGAATAACATAATACTATAGGAGGAGATGATGGAAATAATAGCTCCTCCCATTCGATAAGTTAACCTGTGTTAATTGATGACTAAAATAATACACCGTATACGTCCAAGTAAAGCAGGTTTCAGGACATAAATGAATATTTCTCAGTTATTACGGGAAATCAAACTCACGAAATTTCCTTCCATCGAGTTCCTGTAAAATCCCGTCTCACAGAAAAAAGTTTTAAATTAAAGGTAACCAAAAAAAATAATAATAATAACAGTTGAAAAAATATTTTCAAAACGCTGTATTGCTTAAGGTGAAAAAAGGCAACTATTTTAAAAAAGTTTAAAATCGGTTTTTACCTTTTGGTCGTGCATTGCATTCAGATTTATAAAAAGAGAAAAGAAAATGAAGAATTTTGCATATTTTTGAAATATCACTTAAAACTGCACAATTTATATTCTATAGTTCATTTTGCTTTATATTATGATTTAAAAAAGTAAAATAAGTTAAAATATCATAATCATTTCAATTCATACCTCAAAAGCAATGTAATTAAAAAACGAAAAATACTGCAATTTTTTCAAGTCTTCTGCTTTTTACAATCCTAGCAAATTAATTGCGCCAAAATGAACCAAAAACATACTATACATGCTTTTTAATGCCCCATATATTAACTTTTGAATTTTCTATTCTGAGAACAAACAACTAAACTCCAAATCGCTTCCTTAATTCCGTATTCGAAAGATATTCAAATATTTTTCGAGCAGTTGCGTAGTTTTTCAAATGAAGATAGGATAATGGAAGACACAATAAGACTCTTGTAGAACACGGGATCTATCCCTATAGTATCTAACAATAGAGTAGTTCATTAAATATTTTTATCATAATTCCTATAAATTTGTAAAAATTGTGATTAAGACAAAAGTTCATTCAGTAGAAACTAAGCGTGTAAAAAATAATAGGTGTTTCACTCTCGAGATTTCCGTGACCAGTTGAAAACTTTCTCCTGCTTCAGATGTTTTTTATGTGACTAATGGAGCTAGTGTCAGATTAATTAGTGATATTACATCAATATCATCTTCATCAGTGACAATAGATATAACAATAAATTACGCAAGAAAATTATTACAGTTTAATAGTTAATTTTAAGGTATTACAAATTGTCTCACAATTTGTTTCTTCTGATGCAGATTAGCCGGTATTTGAAATTCTCATATACGCAACTTTTCTCATGCTTTCATATCAAACAATAAATTTTCAGTACGAGCAAAAAAAACAGATTAATTACAAAGCTGAGAATATGGTCAAATCTCCCCAAATATATGGTCAAAACTCTCCGAATATGGTACAATTTACCGTTTTTCTGGCTCTAAGTGAACAACAGAAAGCTTTTACCATAGTGATTTTGCAATAATTTTGGTAAAATTAACGATAAAATACAGTTTTATAATTTGTAATACAATTCAGTAAACATTGTAAAATTTTGTGTTTTCTGTGATACCTTACAACAGGGGTGTCCAACTTACATGAGGCCGCGGTCACAATTAAAAACACAAATCAAATGGCGGGCCGCAACTTTATCAACATTTTATGTAGGACTCTTCTATGTTTGAAGGAACATTAAATATTACTGTCAGATTTTTGCCGAGTTGTAAAAAAACAGAAGTATTGAATTACAAATTAAGATAAGAAGTAGATTTTTAAAAATATTTAATTGCATATTAAAAAATTCGGGCTACAATAGCTTTAATGTGCACCCATGTATTAAACAATTAATGCGCAACAGATATCTAATTGTTAAGATATAAGACTTTAAAAAGGTTGGTATTAAAACTTACATAGTAGCACACAAAATGTTCATTGACAAAATTGAGGTTTGCTTGCTGCAACCACCAGAGAATAGATATTTACATTTTAAATTTAAAATTTACAAATGTGTGTGTAAATAAATTCGTCCAAAATGAGTTGTTCCAAAAGTTAAATTGGAGAATTTCTTCGACAAAATTTCTGATACACACACGCTAAATTATATTCCAAAATACAAAAAAAAATGAAATAAAAAAGAGCAACATAAACGATTATTTTTGTATTTGAATAAATATTTTCTTGGTTGCAAAACCTGAGAAATAATTCTTTTGCACCGTTGGTATGATAAATTTCAATGAAACGAAGAAATTAGGTTTTTATTAACAAGAAAAGTATTTTAAACCCATAGAGATTTTTAACGAAAATTGTCCGCAAAAAAATGACAACTAATATATTTTAGTTCGTGGGCCACAAAAAAAAGGTTTTGTGGGAGGGATGCGGCCCTCGGGCAGCCAGTTGGAAACCACTGCCTTAGAAAATGGCATAAAATCATTTTGTTCGATAGAATTTTTTTCAGTTTTGTATTTTTTGATAAATGCATGGTAACAAGAAAGATAATTTTGAAAACCAGAATTTTCCGAAACCTATTATCATATGAGTGGAAAAGTTACCATAAGAAGGGTTTAAATACTATGTATTTTAATTTTATGTATTAGAATTATGTTTTTTTTAATCAGAAATGTAATTACCATACAATACGGTAATTTTACTAGAATTCTTTTCTTCGTGTAGATTTGAAGTAAACTACGATGTCAAAATGACTTAAAAATCTTGTTAATGGGTATCAGTAAGATACTTTTATTTATGCTGAACCAAACAAACAGGTCAAGATGATTTTTTTATCAAACCCTCTTGTGAGAATTTTATTAATTTTCTGTCCAGCCTTATTAGCTCGCTACCCTTTGAACCATATGTACAAAAAATTGTTTTGTCACAATTACAGTTAATTAAAATGACAACTTATACGCTTCAGTTAATTTATTTATTCATTTCCCAATGTAAGAAATGGCAGTTTTACATAAAAAGTGAAGTAATTGTTATTTTAAAAGCATCTAACTTCTGTTTAAATGAAGAAATCACGAATTTATGATTTTTCTTTATCCTAAAATTTGTTTTATGATTTAGAATAATTAGTTAAACTTCTATCTTTAGATGTTGTAGACATAAATGCTTTCTGATACTTATTTTTCTTTTACTGTCCCAACTTTTTGAGAAAAATTTACGCACTTGCTATTTGCTAGTAATCCAAACCAGAATTGCAATAGTCTGAAAAGTTTTTAGTAAATCTATCTAAAATAACATTCGAATTAAAGAAAATATAATTATAATCTTCAGTAATCAATTTTAAATCCTAAACTCAAAAGAAAAACATGACATTTAAAATTTCAAAAAAATATGTGTCAAAACTTTTTTTCATACTTTCTGAATCGTATAAGAATGGAATGCATTCTTTATTATCTTACCCTAAAAACCAAAGGATACCTTATGTAATGAGTGATTAGCAAAAGCCATTAAGGAGTGAAAAGTTAGAAAGAGATTCAGATAAAGCCTGCTATTCAAACTCATAGAGTGATCGTTATGTATTGAATTAATAATAATATTTTAACGTTTGGCTATTGAATCTTTCGTAAGCCACAAAGCTAGCATAAGAAACTATAGCATGTTGTTTGTACATTTTTAGGTAGTATAAAAATTTCAAAAATCCAGACGGAATTTAACTCAATTCCGCTGGGTTTCAAGCCCGGTTCACCTCATTGCGAGGTGAACGCTCTATCCCCTAAGCCACCACGGTTGATTTATGATCGTCAAACATGATACGCTTGAAAAGAATTAAAAAAATAATGAGAAAATGTGAATCAAAATTATCTGATTCTTTTTCTCCACCTCTACAAAGTGCACCGTAAAAACAGGAATGTAATATCTATCCGAATCTAATGTCGAACAATGCAAAAACGTTGTGTGAAGAAAAACTTTATTCCATCACATCGAACATTCATATGCAATTTAGAAACAAAATTTCAAATTCAAATATGTATGGATGCTTGTTTTAAATATAATGAGGATAATTATATTTCAATATTTAAATCACTGAGAATTGTATTAAATAATTTTATAATGTACGATTTCTATCCACTTCCATTCTCTCAGGCCCGATTCGTCTTATGATACTCTCTGAGCTCCGCTGATATTTGATTTAAAGACTAATTTTATTTTAAAAATTAGTGTATATACGCATTTTAAATTAATGATTCCTTGTACATCGTATTGTAAAAATAGCTTTTCTGACTCTTGCGTGTATTAATGCGTAATTATGAATGTTATGTGAAATTGTAATTTTTAATGGTATCATGTAACAGATTTGGTGACGGTGACATTACATCAAAGTGTAATGTGTGTAGTGCAACACTAGAGAGTTATCTATGGTGTTTCACTACATCGCTTTGGTGTAAAGCTACTACTTTACGTAATGAGTTATACTACTCTGGCTTAAGGATAAAGGGAAATGTTCTCTAGAGAAGTTATAAAATATACCCCTCAATGAAATAAAGAAACATAAAACAACAAAAAATAATCATAACACAACAAGAAGTGCTCCTATAATTGTAATATATGAAAAAAAATCAAAAGCATGCAGTGAAATTAAAACGAGCATTTTATGAATACTGATTGTAGCACAAAACGGAAACATAAAATATATCTTCATAGTTACAAATATAAGGCCTGGTTTCGTCGGTGTTACACAACGTCAGCTGGAAATCAGCGTTAACCCCTTTTGGTCAATTTGTGAGCTAGACAGCATACGTCATCGAACGCTCAACTTGAACGACGACTGACGGAATCAACTGCTGTTGGATTACAACGTAGCGTTAACGACAGAAGCAATGGCAGACAACATCCAACAGAGCATTGAAATCAGCCAAGATTTTGATTTTAACACTGAACATAACTTCTTCTTCTTCATTTAGCTAAGCTATAATATGTTTTTTCTTGGACAAAGTAATTATTTGTTCTCTGAATCACCAGTCGGTAATAACAAAATCAATACAAATTCAAAATAAATATTTATTTACGTTATTAACGCATGCGCAATGCGAGATAATGTCTGCGTTGGACCGACTGCTCACGCTGAGCTAACTAGGACCTGGTTTCTAAGGACAGGTTGGCGTCAGCGGTACGTCAACGTCCCGCTGACACCCAGATAAGCCGCTTGTCTTAAGAAACCAGGTCTGTGTATTTCTAAAGGCGTTATGTTTATAAATGATAAGCATGTATGGCGTTGAAATTATGTATGAAGAAAAGATAGATATAATTTTTGTTGCATAAGCAATGAAAGACTTTTTACTCTAGATGCACCAGCATAGAAGAAACAGCTTCTCTTTTCATTATATTTCTTCTTTTCTATTAATCATGATATTTAATTCATATAGTATGCTAAAAATCAGCATTAGTAAAGTCTTTAAGTACAATCAAAAGAAAGGAAATGATATTCTTCTCAAAAATTCTCCATGATTTTTTAAATATGGATCAAAATTAGCATACAACGCAGGTATAAAATAACTCACGCAATAAAATTAAAGAAACATAAAACAACAAAAAAGCAGGCATAAAACAACAAAAACGCATGCACCCAAACTACGAAAGAACCATATAATATTGTAACTGATAAATAAATGACCGACAGAGAAAAGGAATACGGATGTTCCATGAATTTCAAGTGTAGATCAAAACGAAAACATAAAAAAATTTTAAATTGGAGAAGAACATATTAAGACCTCTAAATATATAAATACTTAGAATATTAAACTTTAAAAATGTTCGCTAAGAAAGAGAGATATAAATATTTTTCTTATGCACAAGCATTGCAGGAATATGTTCTTTAAAACTTATGAATCGAAAGAAACTCGCGTAAAAGAGAAATATATTCTTAATATTCTATTCCTTCGATTTCGTAAGTCCACTAACCACAATATTTAATTGATGAAGCATGCTTAAGACCATCAAGCACGAAGGCTTTTGAATAAAGGAAATGAAATATTATTCTCCATAAAAATTCTCTGTTATTCTTCAGCTCCGAATCTGAAATAGCTTACGAAGCAAGTATACAATAGCTCACTTAATAAAATAAAGAAATATAAAACGACAAAACTAGCAATCATTAAACAGCAAAAAGCATACATAAAACAAAAAAACAAACATAAAACAACAAAAAAGCACACATAAAACGAAGAACATAATATTGCAATAGACCGACAGAGAAAAAGTATACGGATGTTCTATGAATTTCAATTGTAGCATGCAAGGAAAACATAACACATTTTTTATTTCGTAATGAACATATTAAGACCTCCAAATTTATAAATGCTTAGAATATGAAACCCTAAAAAAATTTTCAAAGAAAAAGATAGATACATATTTTTCTGATGTACAAGCATTGAAAAAATATATTTGTTAAGATTTATGAATCCAGACGAAGTAGCGTAAAAGAGAAATATATTCTTGATATTCTATTCCTTCTATTCCTAAAGTCCATTAATCACGATATTTAATTCATACAATGTGCTTAAGACGGCCAAGCATGAAGGCTTTAAGCAGAATCAAGAGAAATGAAAATATATTCTCCATCAAAATTCTCTGTAATTCTTCAGCTCCGGATCAAAGTTCGCTTACAAAGCAGATATAAAATATCTCACTCAATAAAATAAAGAAACATAAAACAGCAAAAAGAGCGTTTGTAATGTTTCGGAAAGAGCGTCAAATCACGATAATATGTTCTTTCTGAAATTGGAAGCGTGTGCTTGAAATACATAACGGTTCTAAGATTTCGAAGCTTAGTCACGTGATGTTGCTATACTCGCGGCATCGGCGATTAAATGGATGCACGTATAGCAAGTTAAATGCATTCCAAGGGATAAAGACAGGGAGTTTAAGATATATCTCTCATTTCACAAAATGTTTTGGCGTAAGCATATATATTTTGATTCTTTTCATGCAATAGACTTCAGAAAGCGACTCAATGGAAGGTTTAAAAATAGAAAGTGGCTTAAGCAAAAATGTCGCTGGAGCTTTAAAAACGTGATGGTTTGAGGAATTCGAGACGAAAAGCTTAAGCGCAGATATGTATTTAAAACAAGACAGCTTGGTGTGTTTGTTGCGTAGCACTCCGTGATGTATTTTAAGGAGACAAAATATTTTAAAGCACGTATTTAATGCTTCTAAATGGGGAACAATGAACTTATTTATTTACAAATTTGAATTTATTCGTATGTGAGTGATTATTATATTGGAGAATTAATGTTGGAAAATTTATCCAATTGATCCCTTTTTAATTCGAAAAGAGGTAGTGGAAACTTAATTATATCATCTATCTTGATGTGATCGTTCAATTTTTCTTTGAACCAATGCGGTAAAACAAGCTATTTTATCAGTTATTAAAATTTTTGTTTTTTTCATTACCATTGCCAATAGGAAGATAGAGTCGGCCCCTTTTCAGAAGAAACTCTCAGCCTTAGATCATTACTTGGCCTTCTTTAAAATTTTAGACCATTCTTTTCCATTGGTCGTCTTTTTTGTGATTGGTAATTTTTAGTACTTTCAGTTTCTTTACCATTTTTTTTCTTTCCATTTAAATCTATCTTCACCGTTCTGATTTTGCGTCGAATAATTTTATGACATTTATTTCCGAGTCCATTCTTAGGGAACGTCCGAACTATGGGATTCTTTTTATTCTTATATTTGCATCAATGTCTGGTCTACATATTTACCATAAATTTCTTTACTTGCTTTAATCCTCCAATCTAATAAAATAAATCAGGGGATCAAATCATATAATTTCTTTAAATCAATCATCTATATATTATTATAGATTGGCCAATATTATATTTAATTAAAGTTAGTTACGTACAAATTAAAATATGCACAGAAAATTGTGCTTTAAATTAATGTATTACATTAATTTTTTTCCATAAAAGTGCTCTGAAAAACTATCTATATGAAGTTACAAATCACATTTTTTAAATAGGAACAACAATTGGATATTCTATAAATAAACTAAAATTAAAATCAAAACGGGGGCCATGTATATCTGATCCACGGCTGTAAATTAAGCATAATTTTTTTTAACATAACAGTCTTGACTATATCACACCAACAATTTCGTAAATCAGAAAAGATAACTTATAAGCAATTACATAGAATAATGATCCCATTTTAATCAATTATTCCAATTCTATAGCATAAGCCATTGCTTTCAGTTGACGCCGGTTCATTACTATAAACAAATACTTTATAAGATTTATGAGATCATTTAACAAATTTTTATACTCAAATCCACTAATTAATATCCTTGCAACCAAAGCGATTTTAAAAAATTTTAACAAAAAATTTTAACAAGGACAAAAAAATTTTAAAAATTTTAAAAAATCCAGAAAATAAAAGATATAATATTTAAATCAGCTCACACAATTATATCGGCAAAAAAGAGTGCTTTCTAATATTGCACTTATTGTTTTTCTTAACTGTCTTCGGGTTTTTTTGTTTTTTTTATTTATTATGCTANACTAGTTATGTATATATACACCGAAGAGCCATTACATTATGACCACCCTCCATCTATAACAATGGGCTAGCCACAGGTTTTCATGGTTTCTCACCCAAGAACAATGTTTTCATGAGGCACATTAGAACCCATAATCCTCATAGGACACTCTCTGACGTCTGTAAGCTACTTGAACACAGTTGCACACCAGGTTCACCCTTTCCTGACAACAGTTTTTCCTGCGGGGGAAGGTGTTTACCAACAGGATAATGCACCACGTCATAAGGGTCGAATCGTCATGGATTGATTCGAGGAACATTCCAGTGACTTTCAAGTCATGTCTTGGCCCCAAATTCATCTGACCTTAATCCAATAGAGCATTTGTGGTCCTACTTGGAAAACCAAATTCGTGCTGCCGCGCTCTCGCAATGTGAGGGAATTGCAGGACCAGTTGGTGAGAGCTTGATACCTCAGATTACCTATCAACATCTTGGTGAATCAATGCCACGGCGGGTGCTAGCAGTTTTGAGGGCTAAAGGTGGTCCTACATGTTAATAGCAGGTTAGTCATAATGTAATGGCTCTTCGGTGTGTGTGTATATATATATATATATATATATACACCGAAGAGCCTGGAACTAATCTGCATTAATATATATATATATATTAACCAAAAACTCTGACTGTATTAATTCCTGGTTTTTGTAAGTTCTTCAATTATTAATCAAAAGCTGACACAATCTGTTCCAGTCGAAAACTTTAACAATCAAATAATTGCAGTATCGTTTAAAAAAAACAGCGCGAAACTCAAAGTTATAATTACTAAAAATGTAAAATGCGTTTAATCAACAAAAACAAGAACTGAAACTCTTTAAACTTTACTTTGAATAACTTATTTTTCTCTACGGCTATAAATTTCCGAGATGAACTTTTTCTTTCTTTTTTTGAATGAAATTGACTTTTGAGTTTAGTACTCTTAGCAATTTTTACTTAAAAGTTTCTCTCGTTTCTAGATGAGAATAAATTAGCACTAAAAAAGGCTGGCAAGTAAGAAAGAACTTTCGAAGAACTTTTGGAAGTTGGAAAATTCCAGTGTTTTCTTGACTCGCACTTGAGAAATAAAATTTTAATGAGATTTCAGATTGTTAGACGTCATTTTTTGACCCTCTCTGGAATTAATGAATGTAGATTTTAAGAAATGAGACTCTGACGTGGTTTTTAAATTATTTGATCTGGAACTAATCTGCATTAATTAGGAAGAATTGAATCTAAGGCTGGAAATTTCATATTATTACGATTCCAAGGAAAGGAATGCATGTAATTTATTTTATTTGCTCGGTCCTTGTAAATACTACAAATTAAATATTCAAGTCCGGTATTAAAAATAATCAATAAGCTGACTTTGAATTAAAAAGATAAAATAAGATTGTGTTATAACCAAATATTCAATGGAAAATAATCCGGAAATTCTGAATAATTTTATTTATACAATGCAAATACGCTATTTTATAATTTATAAACCTTAACTAAACAATTTATAATCAAATATGTTGTTCTTTCTTCCGTATTTGTACAAAATACCAGAGAGAAAATGCCAACATCTCGTGTTATGCAGTCTAATTTGTGTAAAGCAAATTTATGTGTATGTAATGTTTTGTTATCTAATGAATGTCTGCATGCAACATAAGTTTGAATGAATGCTTATATGTATACCTGTAATGTATATACTTAGTGAATGTTCACCTAGACACTTTAACTTTTATGGATCATTATCTCAATAACAAAAGGAAATAATCCGTTTTTCTTTCTTAAACCCTTTGACCCCGATGGGACATCTGTGTCCTTTTTAAGTATTTCTTCCAGACGTTCGAATCACAAGCGAAAACATATTTTGGTATGTTTTTAATGAAAAACAGTCTAATAGTTGTTTAAAAACTGCTAGATTATTGCAATTATATTAGTTTTAAAATTTAAAATCCAAAAATATGTAGTTAGGATAACTTTTTTTAATTCATATTCAAAATTGTCTGAAAGTTAATCGTTGTGAAAGATCTTACCTTTAACGAAGAAAAAGACATTGGTGTTTCATGCTGTATTTCATAACTATAAATTATTAAAATGCTAAGTATAATATTTTTCACTTGTTTTGACATAAATTAATGCAAATTTATGAAAAACAGCCGTAAAAATATGCTTAATAAAAATTCTGTGTCAAAGGGTAAACTTTCAATTTGATATTTGTTCTCTTTTAAACTTAAGAGCACGTCTGTATACCTAAAGCAGCAACAAAGTTGTCTTTAAAAAAATAATAATTTAGGGAATAACAAGAAATTCTAAACAATTTTGTTTATATAATGCCATTAGCTTGATTTATATTTCTTAAATTTTAAATCAAATATAATCATCGAATATGTAATTGTTTCTAAGTTACTCATATAAAATATCTAAAGTGAAATGTAATGCTGTCTAATTCTTACAAAGCAAATTTATACGTATGTATGTTAAAAATTAAATTTACGTGCGTAATGTAATGTAATGTATGTAAAGTAATGTATGTAATGTAATGCATGTAATGTAATGTATGTAATGTAATGTATGTAATGTAATGTATGTAATGTAATGAATGTAATGTAATGTATGTAATGTAATGTATGTAATGTAATGTATGTAATGTATGTAATGTAATGTATGTATTGTAATGTATGTAATGTAATGTATGTAATGTAATGTATGTAATGTAATGTATGTAATGTAATGTGTGTAATGTAATGTATGTAATGTAATGTATGTAATGTAATGTTATGTATATTTAATATCTCAACGGCATATTCATAAGTTATTATTCCCAAGATAATCTTAAAGTTTTTAAACTGTTAAAATAAGAAAATAAAACCATTACCAAACTGAATTGCCAACTTAGCTAAATTCTTATTGGGCAAAAATTATATAAAATGCATTAAACGCTTATGGAAGTAATAATTTCCTTATAATGACTCTCGTATAATATTAACGCTCTATATTTAAACTTGGAGTTACTAAAAATGTTGAAAATAGAATTGTCGATATTACTTAAGACATAGTTCACTGAAAACCCTTAATGAACGATCTTATTCGTCCAATCTTACTCGTCATTAATGAAAGGAAGACAAAGGTACTGAAGCAGACAATTAATGGAACATGTACTAGTTATAATTATAATTGTCCATATTAGCAATATATTTAAGGAATTTTTAAAATAATCTAATCACTCCACGCTTAAGTGTTCCAAACATTAGTAAAACTAAAAAAGTTGAAATAAACTAAATTTTTTTAAGACGAAGCTCATTGAAAACACAAAATTAAATACGTTACTCAAATTATTAGAGATGAGCAAAT
This sequence comes from Parasteatoda tepidariorum, assembly GCF_043381705.1. Taxonomy (NCBI): domain Eukaryota; kingdom Metazoa; phylum Arthropoda; class Arachnida; order Araneae; family Theridiidae; genus Parasteatoda; species Parasteatoda tepidariorum. Next base: position 44,500,654 of record NC_092213.1, read on the forward strand.
TATTGAAACAGATGTCTAATTTAACATTTACTATATATAATAACAAATTTCTCAAATTGGAAATAGCATTAAAAACATTTTACTCATTACAACTAAAACTATTGGAAATATTGAAACCAAATATTGAAATCAAGGAAAAATTCACTGAAAACACAAAATACAATATTTTATTAAATTTATTAACGAAATTAAAAATAGTTGAAAGAGATGAATAACGTAACATTTATTATCTATAATACGAGTTTCTAATATTAGGAAAAGAATATTTAAACAATATAAACATTCTGCGATTAGAATTACTATGAAATATTGGAACTAAAACTGTCGAGATCAACTAACCATTTCTTAAAGTAAAGGTCACTGAAAATAGAAAAGAACACTAAGCTTCATTAGTAACTGAGACTTCAAACATCCGGTTTTAAGCCTTAAGTGAAGAATTTATCTATTTCTTATCAAAAAAGATTTTCTGGAAATAATCCTCTCTTCTTAGACATTTTCTTCAATCAATATATAAATCACAGAAACTTAATCTATACTGTGCTGCACTAAGCACTAATTTCAAACTTTTATTAGATTGAGATAACATTTCAATGTTTCAAACTGGGAAGAAAATAAAAAACTTTTCTATAACTTCTATATAAATTAAGTGTTAAAAATTTTAAGTGTCTTAAGTATTTTCAAAATTAAAAAGTAAATTTAAAATAATAAGACGTGGAGAACACAAATAAGACTACAGATCAATATATCTGTCACAAATGCGGATTAGTTCTATCAGAAAGTCCTCTACGTAGGTTTGTAATAATACTTGTTCCAGGAGTTTCATTGTCTTCAGTGCTAGGTTCAAAATTGCGAGGCTAAAGAGTTTAATATTTGTAATCGTGAATTCAGAATTGGATCGACTTTTCAATGCCAGTTATAAAATAAAATAAAATAAAACAGATCTGTCAGACAGTTCAAGTAATTAATAAGAGCTGGAAATTAAAAATAATAAAGCGGAGAACATAAAGTACAGTTGCATTAGATCTGTAACAATTCTCGAGTGAGTGATGAGATCATGAATGTAACATGGTCCAGACTACAAAGAAATGTTTCACTATTAAAAATGATTAAGCTTATTTAATTAGTTATTACAATGCTGAGCCCCCTGCTCGCTTCACTAACCAACCTCAAAGGTCACTACTGTAATTTCCTTTGGCTTTGTTTTCTGATACTAAACAAGTTGTCACAGTTACATAAAAAATATTTAGGGACCACATCCCAAAATATTTTATGGTATTAATACACACATGATTTCTCAAATTGAATCTATTGAAATAAAGTTTAAATCTAATTATTTTAATTAGTTATTATAATGCTCAGTCTCCTTCTCCCTTCACTAATCAACCTCAATGATTACTACTGTAATTTTTTTTTCTGGTTTTGTTTTCTGATACTAAACAAGTTGTCACAGCTACATAAAAAATATTTAGGGACTACATCCTAAAATATTTTATGGTAGTAATACACACATGATTTCTCAAATTGAATCTATTGAAATAAAATTTTAATCTAATCATTTTAATTAGTCATTATAATGCTCAGTCTCCTGCTCGCTTCACTATAAACCAACCTCAATGGTTACTACTGTATTTTTTTTAGGTTTTGTTTTCTGATACTTAACAAGTTGTCACAGCTACATAAAAAATATTTAGAGAACACATCCCAAAATATTTTATGATATTAGTACACACATGATTTCTCAAATTGAATCTATTGAAATAAAGTTTAAATCTAGTCATTATAATTCTCAGTCTCCTGCTCGCTTCACTATAAACCAACCTCAATGGTTACTACTGTAATTTTTTTAGGTTTTGTTTTCTGATACTTAACAAGTTGTCACAGCTACATAAAAAATATTTAGAGTACACATCCCAAAATATTTTATAGTATTAATACACACATGATTTCTCAAATTGAATCTATTGAAATAAAGTTTAAATCCAGACATTTTAATTAGTCATTATAATGCTCAGTCTCCTGCTCGCTTCACTATAAACCAACCTCAATGGTTACTACTGTAATTTTTTTTGGTTTTGTTTTCTGATACTTAACAAGCTGTCACAGCTACATAAAAAATATATGGAGAACACGTCCCAAAATATTTTATGATATTAATACGCACATGATTTCTCAAATTAAATCTATTGAAATAAAGTTTAAATCTAGTCATTTTAATTAGTTATTATAATGCTCGATCTCCTGCTCGCTTCACTATTCAACCTCAATGGTTACTACTGTAATTTTGTTTTGGTTTTGCTTTCTGATACTGAACAAGTTGTCACAACTACTTAAACAATATTTAGGGAGCACATCCCAAAATATTTTATGGTATTAATACACTCATCATTTCTCGAATTGAAACAATCGAAAAAAAGTTTAAACCTAATCATTTTATTCGATTACCATAACAACTTCATAAGCAATTAAGTTTGTTTTCAAACTTATGTTTAATTTTTGTTTAATTTACTCGTTAAATGTTTCTCACACAATAGATTAATTATTAATAGTGAGAAAAATTAATTTTTAGGGATGTTTCAGAAATTTGTACTCATTATTTTAATTTCACATACCGACTGAATGCTGTGTTGTATCAACACTGGAAAAATGTGGCGTAATATCTCTTGGATCATGATGTAGAAAAATCCAAACACTTTTTAGCGAGTTAATATCAAACCAAGCATTCATATGAGATGTAAAAAGTGCAATTTAAATCCAAACTTTTAAAATTTCATACTCTTACACTAAGCTCTCAGGCATTTACACAGTGAGAGAATTATTTTCAATTTGGAAAATACCAACCTTGGCTCATTTAAGTGTCAAACATTCGGAAAACGCCAAGTAGAATATAATCAGTAGTTCGCTGTAGAATCAAAAATGAGCTGACGAGAACATTGTTTTTGCTTTCAACGTTCATATTCATCAAAAACAACTCAAATTCGCTTTTAACTATGTATGCATGTCTTTAGTTGTAAAATAAGAATAATTATATTTTACTTTTAAATCTTTAGGAACTATAATAAATCCTTTTATAACGTATAGTTTCAATCTGCATCTGTTCTGTTAAATTAGTTCAAATTTGTCTAAGTATTCTCTTTTTGCACTATAAAAATTTTCTTGTATCTTAACACTAAAAATGGTGTCATCTACTTTACACCAAAATGGTGCTATTTTTTTAAGTGTTCCAATACACCAAGAATTTTCTTTTAGCCTACATGGTGTAAAATGTCAGCCACCATTCCTTTCTATTGAGTTATTTCAGTTTGCTTCTTTTCTGTTAAACCTAGTTCAAATTTGTCTAAGTCTTCTCCTTTTGCATTATAAAAATTTTGCATTATAAAAACACTAAAAATGGTGTCATCTACTTTACACCAAAATGGTGCTATTTTTTTAAGTGTTCCAATACACCAAGAATTTTCTTTTAGCCTACATGGTGTAAAATGTCAGCCACCATTCCTTTCTATTGAGTTATTTCAGTTTGCTTCTTTTCTGTTAAACCTAGTTCAAATTTGTCTAAGTATTCTCCTTTTGCATTATAAAAATTTTCTTGTATCTTAACACTAAAAATGGTGTCATCTACTTTACACCAAAATGGTGCTATTTTTTTAAGTGTTCCAATACACCAAGAATTTTCTTTTAGCCTACATGGTGTAAAATGTCAGCCACCATTCCTTTCTATTGAGTTATTTCAGTTTGCTTCTTTTCTGTTAAACCTAGTT